>NW_016227389.1:0-1322 GCF_001687245.7 Rhagoletis zephyria
TGATCTTCTTGTGTGCATCTTTTATCTGTTAAGAATAATATCGTAAAGCCTGCATAAAAGTTGATAATAAGTCGTATGTTCACTTACCTTCAATTTGGACGCACTAGGACTTACGCCCAAAATCAGAGAAGCCTCACGTTTATTCATTTTTGGATCGAAGCCTCCTTTGTAGTATTTCGAGTTCGCCAAGGTTTCTGCGTCAAATTTGGGTAGATTTTTCATAGTTTCGCTTAATTTTGTGGCCATAGCAGGCATGCGGCGCATGAGATGCTTCCCCGCAAAACCAACTGCAGCTAGACCTATGCCAGCAACTATTATCGAGCTTGCCTACAGCAGGAGAACGTTTTTAAGAACGCATGTAGGACTACGGAAATATATTCGGTCTACTTACCATTTTATGTAATGTGTAAAGAAATTTGTTTTCGTATATTCCTGGTAATTTCACAAATTACGAATTTGTTTTTACGATCTTTTTTTTCATGTGTTCCAGAAACGTCAAAATCAGCTGTACGTGAACTACGGTGAGAGATGCCAAGTGACTAGAAAATAGGTTTGTTTCTTTTCTTTCTTTCAGGAAGAAGAGATTAGAAAAATTGAGAGAAAAATGCAGCGTTTTTGCTGCATTTAAAATGCAACATCTAGCACGTTCGAACATATTTTTTCACACTGGAACATTTCTAGCACGGGAACAACTCAGTTTGTTGGCAAGAGAGGCAGTGCGGTAAGGTAAAGTCTCTCAAAAAGTTGTTCAAGCTTCTACCACGCAATAAGCTTGATATACAGTTCAATGCGAGCGTGAGTGTGAACTTTCGCAAAGGCAAAGAATTTANGGACGCTCACACTCATCTGTCAAAACTTGCCGTTCACATGCGAATGCTTTGCGTACGCACACAGTGGAGTGTGAGCTCGAAAAAAAGCATATTATGCATTTTAAATTAGTTTTTATTCTATAATTCTGAAATATATTTTAATTCACTATCTTTTCATGTCTCAACTATAGCAAAAAGTTGAGTAATAACGGAGATATTGGTCAAAATAAAAAGCTCAGGCTCACCCTCGCATTGAACTGTATATCAGGCTTTACGCGATTTCGAAATCGTATGCTTTTGACAAACAGCCGTGTTCCAGTGGCTTATTCAGATCCGCAACTATCACGATCAATTCGTACAAAAAATATAATGTGCAAAAAAACCTACTGAAAACGGAAAACTAAATTTTAAACAAAAAATTCAATAAAAAGACTTGAATTATGTTAACCATAACCGAAAATTTGTGTGTGTATAAATTCATTTGACGGTGCTGTCAATTGAAATTTCCTCAAT
>NW_016227390.1:0-830 GCF_001687245.7 Rhagoletis zephyria
AAGGGTAATCAAAACACTATAAACACACAGTTTTATATTCTATAAACTTTGTCGCGAAAACTTACATTGCAATTAAAGCCCACCCGAAAAACAAACGAGCAAAACAAATAAACAAAAAATAGCAGCTGATGCTAATTAGGAATGGCACTTTGCACTTACAGGTATGTATGTGGGCATATCGATCATCGAATATTGCTTGTGCAAAGTCCAACTACCTGGAGATGTGGTGACAGGTAACAAGATCAACGGAAATAAGGTCAATTGACTTTATTTCCCACCATGGTGCGAAATAAAGTCAACTGGAATTATTACCTTTTCCAAAGCGAAATAAAGTCACCAAAAATTTGGAAATAAAGTCATTGACGCTATTTTCTCATTCAAATGGAAATAGCGTCAACAATGCTTAAAGTATGTCGATTCATAGAAAAAAATGTTGTTCTTACAATAAACATTACCCCGTAAGTGTTGTTTTTTAATAGATGAAAAAGGTTATTGCCATATCCTCAGTGTTGTGATATTAATCCACACACAATCATGAACTACCACCACTTGATTTTATTAAAAAAATTTAAATTACAAATATGTAAAAACACGATGCGAAAAACTAAACGCCTGCGCACAGCTGGAATACCCGAAATATTTGAAGAAAGAGTGTATAAATGATCCATAACTTGCAAAACATGTTTCGTTCCCACAAAAAGAAAGGGAACACTATTAAATTGAAGAAACAGTCCATGTCCAAAAACCCCGGAGGAACACTGAAAGGATTCTGGGTTTTAAATTAGCATATTTTGAACGAATTCGGAATGTATAAGGTGGAAAAGAAACCA
>NW_016227390.1:987-1322 GCF_001687245.7 Rhagoletis zephyria
AAATTATATGCTTTTTTACTTCAGACAATTTGTTGCCCCAAAACACAGCAGAAATCTTCCAATCAGGGCTGCCAACTATCCTTAGTAATGAGGTGCCATATTGAGGATAAAAAAGTGCCAAAATGTGCCAAATAGAAAAATTAAAGTGCCAAAAAAGGTTTCATTCCTTTTAATCATTCACATTTAGCAATAAAATAAAGCTATAAAGCTATACATAAACCAGTTGAATAGCCTTTACAAATTAGAAAATTTTAGTTGAGAAAAAGAAGTGCACNTAAAGCTATACATAAACCAGTTGAATAGCCTTTACAAATTAGAAAATTTTAGTTGAGAAA
>NW_016227391.1:0-1062 GCF_001687245.7 Rhagoletis zephyria
TGAGCGGGTTTTGTTGTGAGTGTGGCTGTGCGTCCATGCGTATGTGTTTTTTTTTTTGTTCATTTCATTTTGTATTAAATTCTTTACTTTTGTGTAATGTTCATTGAACTTTAAGGCACAAGTATAAACCGTTACCTTAATTGACAAAGGCCCTAGCCAACACATTTTAAGACACTATGTGCCTCGCAAATTTTGGTAGTATATATTAAAATACAACTTCACTAAAAACTTTAAAGTGTTACTACCAAAAACAACGGAGTTATGGCACTTCTTAAAAATCCCTATCGGCAGTTTTTGATTTTCTTGTTATAATGTTTTTTGATTGTGACTTAAGGTAATACGTACACTATTTTAAAATGTTGCATAAGTATGATCACAGTAAATTGTAGTTGTATCGCTTTTATTTACAATTTAATTATGTTATCGAAATTGTAATCGTTATCGGAATTATAATTATAGTCGTTATTGAAATTCTAATTGTTATCGAAATTATCTTTATCGAAACTATAATCGTTATGGAAACTATAATCGTTATCGAATTATAATCGTTATCGAAACTAATCGTTATCGAAACTATAATCGTTATCGAAACTATAATCGTTATCGAAACTATAATCGTTATCGAAATTATAATAGTTATCAAATTATAATAGTTATCGAAATTCTAATAGTTATCGAAATTATAATCGTTATCGAAATTATAATCGTTATCGAAATTATAATCGTTATCGAAATTATAATCGTCATCGAAATTATAATCGTCAACGAAATTATAATCGTTATCGCAATTACATATAATTGTTATGAAAATTATAGTCTTCATTGAAACTATAATCTGTATCGAAGTTATAATCGTTAAAGAAATCATAATCGTTATCGAAGTTATAATCGTTATCGATTATAGATCGAAATTATAATCGTTATAGAAAATATTATAATCGTTATAGAAATTATGATCGATATCAAAATTATAATCGTTATCGAAATCATAATCTTTATCGAAATTATAATCGTTGTTGAAATTATAATCGTTATCGAAATTATAATCGTTATCGAAATTAT
>NW_016227391.1:1122-1322 GCF_001687245.7 Rhagoletis zephyria
CGAAATTATAATCGTTATCGAAATTATAATCGTTATCGAAATTATAATCGTTATCGAAATTATAATCGTTATCGAAATTATAATGGTTATCGAAATTATAATCGTTATGGAAATTCTAATCTTTATTGAAATTATAATCGTTATCGAAATTATAATCGTTAAAGAAATCATAATCGTTATCGAAGTTATAATCGTTATCA
>NW_016227392.1:0-1044 GCF_001687245.7 Rhagoletis zephyria
GCCCTAAAGTTTGGCACGTTACTTCTGGGACACCCTGTATATATGTATGCATGTATGTATATACAGAACAACCGTGTCATCCTAATTTAATGAAGGTTTTTAGTTGAGGTTCTGATATAACCGTGATAAAATTTTGTGACTAAATACCTAAAAAGACTTCCAGAGCACTGATTGGAAATTTGAGTTACCTTATTAGTAAAAAATGCCTTATTTACACATATAAGTATATAGATTATTTTAAAGCATTATTTTTGTAAATGATAGCGAATTTAATGGACAAACCTTTTTTCTTTACATGATCAGCGATAGTTGATTAGATTTGTAATAATTTTCTATTTCGGCATCTGCTCGATATATAATACGTTTTGAATCTGCAGTTAATTTTATTTGACGGTTATGAATAACATTTTAGCCGAACCTCAATTGAATTCAATTAATGTCCGCAAAGTAAATAAATGCATAATATTTTATTTTATTATTTCTGTTAATACGAATTCTACCAATGAATTATAAAAACATTTGTAAATACAACACGTGTCAAAATTATAAGCGCACCACATATTGACAAGTTTCAACAGTTTATATTTTTTATATTTAATTCAAATTGTTTCTTTTTTTAATATAGTTTATGCTTTAACAAAAAGCATATAAATCCAAGTTTCAAACTCTGTGCAGTATTTAAAAACTCGAGCCCCCCTAGACTTTGAAGTTTACCTTATATATAGGTATACAATATTCGATTATTACCGCAGCGACCACAAAAATGCAGTTGCCAATATAGCAACTCAGTTGCCAGCTTGCAGTTGCCATCTGTAAAACCATTTCAGCCAGTGGCCACCCAACTGAAGTTCGGTTGCCATATGCCTAAGTCGGCTCAGCTCGATGTTCTGGTCACATACATAAGTACACATTTTCATGAGTCTATCTCTTCTTATTCTGGTACTTACAAATATCGGACCCAAGTTATAATACAATTTCATGCTCATGAAAGGTATAGTTTACAGATTTCAAATCGGTGAAGTAGGTAACAAAATATAAATTTTA
>NW_016227392.1:1069-1322 GCF_001687245.7 Rhagoletis zephyria
GCCTAAGTCGGCTCAGCTCGATGTTCTGGTCACATACATAAGTACACATTTTCATGAGTCTATCTCTTCTTATTCTGGTACTTACAAATATCGGACCCAAGTTATAATACAATTTCATGCTCATGAAAGGTATAGTTTACAGATTTCAAATCGGTGAAGTAGGTAACAAAATATAAATTTTAACATTTTCTTAACTTCTTCCCGGCGTATCTATTAAAATGTCATTTTCAAAAATTTCATGCATTGCTATGTC
>NW_016227393.1:0-1322 GCF_001687245.7 Rhagoletis zephyria
CATTTCAAAGTTTCGAATTCATAAAAACTGTTTTAGTAATATATTTAGAAAAGTTTTTGGTATGCAGTTTTTTAAACCATTGAATTCTAGTATATTAAGTGCATCTTTAAGTAGCTGAGGATTCGAGCTGATTTTTAATAAATCTTTCTGCTGACCATATAAGGAAAATGTTTTCGCATGCGTAGAACCGTCAGCAAAAAAAATTATTAAAAATCAATGCGAATTCTCAGCCGCTCTGAAGATCCACTTAATACACTAAAATTTAATGATTTAGAAAACTGCATACCAAAAAATTTTCTAAATATTCTGCTAAAAAAGTTTTATAAATTTTTCTAGATTTTGTACAAGCTTTGAAGTGTGAAATTTTACTTATGTTGTTTGTTGTATAAAACGCTAGAATTTTATAAAAAGTTAATAAACATTAAATCAAAAAAATCCGAACACAACCAAAATTTATCAAAATGCCGCACACCCATTTTTTTGTTCATGATTATACATATATGTAAGTATGGCAAAGTTGGAGGTGATCTGCCTACTCAAAAAAGACAAAAAAAAGTAGAATAAAAATTGATCTAATTTTGGTTTTAATCTCATTTTAGGCACATATATATGTATTCACAAAAGTGAATTGAAATAGAAAATAACTGTAAAGGAAATGAATTTAAATAAAAATAACTACTGCGAGCAGCAAAATAGAGTCTTTTTACTTACGAAAACTCATAGCAATGGCATTCCTTATAGCCGCTGCTGTTAGGTCATTTTCACCAACTCTTGTTGTGTGATTAGGTTGATTCCTTGCTGATCCGTATTCTGCTGCATCCTGCATCCAGACGGAAGAAACTTCATCGTTCTCAAGTTTTAAAAAATTGTGTAAAATACAGCAGGCCTGCATTATACCGTTAACATTTTTAGGTGCTACTTGTAAGCCTCTCCCTATTTTTCGGAAGCATTTTCGATCACACGCCACATTTGGACAGTCGATAGTTAAAGAGTTTTTCAGCAGCTGGTTGGTTAGCTACATATGGATATGGTTTCATCATGTGGCGCGATAACCGAAAGGCCGAATCGCCCATAAGTAGCACAGGTATATTGAATCCGCCAATAAGCTCGCTATTTTGTACGAAAATGTCTGCGCTTTCATGAAATTGTTTTAATGAACTTTTTTCAAATATGTAAGAGTCATTATTTCTTCCAGTAGATCCAATGTTAATATACGTAAATTTTGACCTGTAAGTCCAAGTAATTTAAAAATATACATATGCATGCGATACATTGCAGCCATAAATTTACATACCTGTGATCACAGCTTGCCAATAAAACCA
>NW_016227394.1:0-1322 GCF_001687245.7 Rhagoletis zephyria
AATTTCTCCTTTTAATTGATACCCGTATTGGCATTCTACAATGCACCGAATCTTTTGAATAATTATTTTATTCAGTCTTATTCTAAAAATTTCAAAGTCCTTAAAGAAATCCTGATGTCAGAGAGAAAAGCTAAAAACGCAGTTTTACTATATTTGACCCCTAGTTTGGTGAATATATTGATTTTTTCGTGTGTAAAATTGACTGTCGCACGGTGATATCAGAGATGCTCAACAACCTATATAAATCGATTTCGTTTTATTGATGCGCAGAAATAACTTATCAAAATAATTTTGTTTTGTTTCAAAGCTAAATTAACGAAACAAAACTAAATCGCTAGCGTTGAAACGAAATAAATCATCAATCGTTAACATCGAATCAAACTAAATCAACGAAAAGTGTTTGTTGTATGCCTAATGTGACCAACTATTTCATAGCTCAAAGAAGTACAGGTTACGTAGGGTTAAGTTAACGCCGCGAGACGATTAAGAAATCCATGAGAGCTCAGTGCTTGTTCAGAAGTGCGAGCCAAAATGCTTAAATTTTAGTCCCGCTAAAGGGGGACAATCGAAAAGAAAGTATATCAGTTCGTGCTGCGACAATTCGGTTTGCACAATACACAGGCGCCGTGTTCAACATATGCATGTTAAGCGCCGATGTAGGTGTGGTTCCTAATGCTTCGCTAATTCCTGTTTTACAAGTGTAGCCTTCTCTAGTGAGTTGCATCAGACAAGGGCTGTTTGAAACAATATAGCCTAAAATCTGGTTTCCTAGAGCTAAAGAATCAATTTGGGCGAAAGACCCCACCTTTTATCGATAGCTCCCCTACAGCACTACAAGGCAACCGACACCTTTTCTACCCTTTCCTCAATGTTAAGCTTCTCCGACAGCCGCCGTTGATCGGCCAGCTAGTTACCTGATTCAGGTAACCTTGAAGCAGATTAAAAGGCGTGTTTAGAAATCGGCCCTTAACCAAAAGCTTCACATCATCTACATAGGTGATCATATTATAATTATATACTTGACTATTGCCTCTGGAGTGACATTGTTGTAGGCCCCCTCGATATCGAATAAGGCCCCTGCTGCATGATGCGTGCAGGCTTTCTCTGACCACTTTACCAATGTGTGCAGGGCGGTATTCATAGATCTTTTCTTGCAAAAGGCATATTGAGCTCTTGAAAGACAGTCACGAGGAATCTCGTTTCTTATTTACAGGTCTATCAGTATTTCTAGCATTTTTAGCGAAAGCGTTTTTAGCAAAAATGAAGAGACTGATAGGCCTAAAATCTCTAGGGGAAACATTCGAGCCTTTTCCGGCCTTCGG
>NW_016227395.1:0-1322 GCF_001687245.7 Rhagoletis zephyria
TTGTAAAATTTTTGCAGGAGAGTAAAACAACTTCTTATAGCCATTCGAATCAAGTAATTCGGAAAACGTTTAATATATGTAACAAATTACGAGTTTTAAAGCTTAAACAGACGGCAGCGTTGATTCGGATTAACTCGAACTTAATCCGGATCAACTGCAGTTAATTCCCGAGTTTATCTGGATCAAAGCTGTCGTCTGTTTATGTTATAAATTAAACAACCCAAAATCCCATAAGAGTCAGAATGATTCTATCCTTAATAAAATATGAATTATTTTGATTTTGTCTTTGCCTCTTTTGGATTTAGTAAATTGCCGTTCATTGAATAAAAATAAATGAGAAAAAAATATTAAGGGCGTTTTCGAACTGGCTTCCGGGATAGGTTGATCTTCAACTCACGGTATTGTAATACAATACAAATTGTTATTTATTTTGTTTCATGCTCAACAAAATAATAATCAGACTTTACCTGAAAAGCCCATAACGCAAAAGTTCCCTGCAGGGCGACTACAGGACTGATGAATCGGTAGCTACCTAATAAACACCATCAATTACCGACCGACTACTTGCAGTGTAATTCATCGATTACTTTTACAAGGCAATGTCCTAGGCGCTAGTCACCATCGGCTCTCTCTGCACTACCGGGAGTTACTAAAGTAGTCACTTGCGTGATCTATGGGCGCCCTCTGTCATAATTTTTCCNCTCCAGCAGTACTGGAGGGTTATGTCACTGATATACCCCGGAAAATCACTTTTGCTTTGTTGCATATGAAAGGATGGAAAATTATTGATATAAGTAGATATAGTAGTATCGAAATAACGATTAGAGTAACCACATTTAAGTAGGTATCGATATTTTGATGGTATCGGAACGTCCCTAGGAACTACTTAAATGGTGAACGTAACACCTGGATTTTGGGTACGTATGCAAAATTAAAGTGAAAACGTATACAAATCGTTTTTCCACGTACAGGGGATGCTGTCCTAGTCCTTGGAATCATGTTTGATGAAACCTTTTTTCCAACTAGATACATCTTTAATTGGCGTGCCAAGACTATTTAGCTCCTTAGCCACATTCTCCTAAAATTCCATAACTTCTTTTGACGATATCTTTATCTTCGATAATTTTTTTTTTCTGACAAGCCATTTTGAAAAAACTAAAAAAATTGCAATCAATTGTTAATTTTTAATTATTCCATTAAGTTTTATAAGGAACCCATTTATTCGTTTTGGTTTTGTAAGTTAAAAGAAAATGAAATACTAATTTTAGTTACATAAAAAAAAAGATTCCTTAACTTCAACGGCATTGCGTTTATTTTTTTTT
>NW_016227397.1:0-234 GCF_001687245.7 Rhagoletis zephyria
AACCTTCCACACAGAAGTTCCAAAAAAGTGCGATTGGTTATGCTTGAACGCACTTAATTGAATGTCAATAAAATTAAGTTTGTGGTTATATCAAGCCGAAATTTTGAGAACGGTCCGTTGCTAACTATAAATATAAACAACGACGCACTGGAAAAAGTTAATACGTTCAAATACCTAGGAATAATGATCGACGATAAACTAAAACAAAAAAAAAATAAATGGATTCTATATTTT
>NW_016227397.1:300-1322 GCF_001687245.7 Rhagoletis zephyria
AAACCCCTATTAATTTTTCTTTAACATCTATTATGTACAGATATCGGCCTGTTGCAATTTTATTATTCCCAGATACTCTTGTTTGATACCTATATGGCAACATTTAGGTTATATTATACTACTTATTTATTTATTAACTGAATTAAAGTTTTCAAATAAGTGGCAACCCGCTTCAAGAATATTTTCAAAAGTAAGCTTACTAATCCTCTTTAGTTTAATATTCGTATTGCAATATTTCACTTATTTTACAAATTTTAATGAATACAATTTTTCAATCAGTTGGCAAATCCCCTAAAAATATTTTCAGCATTAAAGTTTCCTAGCCTCTTTAGTTTGATGAAAATATTGCAATATTTAATCTATGCTATCAATTAAATTAAATTAAAGTTTTCAAATAGGTGGCAACCTTCCACAAAAATATTTTCAGCTGTAAGCCTTTGTAAATTTCTTTCTTTTGACAGCCATATTGCAGTATTCACTTTACCGTATCAACTGACCTAAACTGAAATTTTAAACACAGGTGGAATCTTTCTAATTTTTTCTTCTATATTGGAAGCTAGATCTTTAGCGATACATCGGTGAAAACTGCATTCAATTCCATGTTTTTGACTGATGCACGTACAAGTACATATATGTAGACAGGCAGAGATTCAAAAATTCTAAAAATGGTTTATTTGGCTTCTGTAGCTTNTTTATTATCTATAAGGTACAGACATCGACCTGTTACAATTTTATTATATGTATAGATGTAGATATAGATTTCATTTATTTTATAAATTTTTCAAACAGGTGGCAGCCCTCCCTAGAAATATTTTCGGCAATAAAATTTCCTAAACCTCTTCAGTTTGTAACCAATATTGCAATATTCAATTTATCTTATAAATTAAATCAAATTAAATGTAAATTTTCAAACAGGTGGCAACTCTAAAAAAAATATTTTTGGCTGTTTGGCTTCTTGCTTTTGGCGCCCATATTGCAATATTCACTTTTTCTTATCAATTTTCTTAAACTCCAATTTTCAA
>NW_016227398.1:0-1322 GCF_001687245.7 Rhagoletis zephyria
TAAACAAAAGCTTGTTTTTAAAAAATATTTTTTTACATTATTTTATTTTCATCTTCATGCGGCTCCGATGGCCGAAGTGGAGAGTGCTATTACTGGACCGCGGAATGCCTGGTCTAAGCCTACTCTGGCCAAATGGTCAGATGTCTCATTACCAGGTACCCCCGAGTGACCCAAAGTAAAGCATGCTGGTTATTTTTGCCAAGATATTGTATTTGAGACCTGCATTGCCGAACTAGTTTGGAAATATCTAAATAGAAGGCTGGTCAATGCCCCTTAATTGCAGCAACAGTAGAGCATTAAAGCTCAAACAGTCATCGACGTAGCGTATACGTAGGTTGACGCAGACACGATCTACCTTATGGGATTTGCGTGTTAACCAAAACTCACTACCACATGGCGGTGACGTTGCCTTTGCTTCTCTCTCGCTCCATCAACAGTAAATTTCATATGCTGCTACGTACGTCAACCTACGTTTACGCTACGTCGTTGACTAACTGCGCTTTTTCTATGATCGTAGCTGTATATACTTTATATGTACATATGTATATTTCTTGTAAATCTGGTTTTTCAGATCCGTGACACAAGAATAAGTAGTATAAGTATTTTAAATTTTTGTATCATGTTCAGATTTACATATAAAACATTATATGATTTCAAAATACTTTGCCTGAAACTAATATTTCATATTCGTATGTCTATATTTCAGAGGCATTTATCGTTTCAAAATCCGATTCTGAGCTATTCGAGGTTTATGCAATACTATCGGAGAACTTGTACCATGTATCCAGCGCACTCACAACCATGGAAATCAATATGAAAAGTTACTCGGGTAGTGCAGCTGCTGCGGCAGCTGCCATCGCGGCGACCAGAGGAGAAAGCAGCGATGCTGTTACCAATCTTTGAGAACCTTCCTATCGAAAATTTTCATTTATGTAGTATTAATACAATTCATTGTAAAAACATTTAAAACGAAATCAATTAAATATGCATATTAAATGTAAGTAGTTGTCCCACTCAAGAGCAAACTAACGTGACACCGTCGATGTGAATCAATCTGGAAGTTTTTAGCGTTAATAGGTATGAACAAGTGAATGCAATAGGGGTATTCACGATCCGGTGCATACTGTCTAACATGGTGCATATATAGCATAAAAAGCATGATTGTTGTTATTCAATAGGGGTATTCTCCAAAGCTTGCAAAGCCATTGCAAGTAGCACGGATTGCATGGAGTGCATAACTTGCAAACACACAACAAAATACATGGGAAGCAATATTTCCTATCGCTGCAAAATATGCAACGTCGAAACCCAAGTATATATTT
>NW_016227400.1:0-1322 GCF_001687245.7 Rhagoletis zephyria
TTTTTCTTCTTTATGACTACCGGCAGTGTTTTAGTGTTATAGTTTTTTGTAGTCTTCTTCTTCTTTGCTGCTCCAAGACCACAGTGGTGTGATAATTTGATTAGTGGTGATGTGGTAATTTTCATTTTTACTGTTCTTTTATATATACGTCTTGGCAAAAAGAATAAGAAGAAAAGGCCATTTGCTTCCTCCTTCTCTTTCTACTTGATTGAAATTACATTACTCTGCTGACTGCGTGCGTCCTTTCTTCTTCTCCTCCGGTTCTCCAGTTCTCTCTTGAGATGAATTGAAGTGGCAAATGTTAAGAATAATTAATATTCAACAACTTTTTAATAGATTGTGTGTGTAGTGTTGAGTGGAAACGGAGAGCGAACCAACGAGCAAGCGAGAACAACGGAGCAAATGGACGGTGAATGACGACGACGACGAGGACGACGACTTTGCCTCATTTTTGTGCTCCACTTGACACGACGAATTGTGAAAAGGGCTGCTTTGAAAAAGAGGCCTCCTCGATTCAGCCAAGCAAAAGCAAGGAGAAACTAGCGCAGATCCTCACTGTAGCCTGGCATTGTCTCAAGTCGAGTGTCACAAGTAATTTGCATTTTATTCTCAAATGGGCTGTGGTGGTGGTGGTGGCTGGGCTGAGAAGAAAGATGAACGTTGGCTGGCTGCTTTAATTTCCGCTTCCACTTTTCCGCTGACTTTCCGGTTGTGCTCTTTAATTTGAGGGCTGGTCGTGGTTTTGGCTGCTGCACGACCACGACCACCACCGCCACACTTAATTACGATTTGAAATTTTTAAATTGCAATTTACATTTGCCACTCTTTCTAACCCTGCTTTTCTTGTTCCTTTCCCTGTTCCTTTCTGTGGAAAGAAGGGTTGAGCTATTTGCTTATTTATAATCTAGTAGCAGTCTCTCTTTTATTATTATTATGTAGGGTAATAAAATATTTACGCTTTTTGTTTTACGAGATAGAGGCAACCTGCAAGGCAAGACCAGCTTTGCGCAAACAAAAGTGAGCGTTTTAAACTTTTTTTGTTTTTGCTTTTCTTTGCCACTGGTGTTTAAAAGCTGTTTTTGTTTTTGTTACGTGTTGGCGTGTAAAATAATTGAGGTGGTTGTGTTTTGTTTTGCAATAGACTGCTGCTGCTTTCTTTTCTTTCTTTTCTTTTTCTTTCTTTTCACTACACAGCAAAGTCAAATTAATTTTCAGCAGCAGCAGCACTCGTTCTAGCACTGCCAATTACTTTAGCAGTCTTGGGCAATTTGTCGCACTGAGGCTGCTGCCGCTGAAGGATCTTCACTTGCTCTTTCTTTTTC
>NW_016227401.1:0-1321 GCF_001687245.7 Rhagoletis zephyria
GCATGGTGGACTAAGGCTACACAAAGAAGTGCAAGCACTAAGCTAAGTAGATTGCACAGAATAGTTTGCATTGGCATAACAGGAGCTTTGAAGACCTGCCCGGCCGATGCACTCAGCGCCCTGTTTGGAATACCTCCCTTTCCTATTTTAATAGAAAAGGAGGCTACCACAGCGGCACTGAGAATCCTGAACACCTCCGACCTGAAAATCGGAAATATGACGGGTCACATGAAGGTCCTAATGAAATTCGCTAATGACCCCATACTACAAATGCGCGATGCAATGGTTCCAAAACTAGAAATCTCTAGTAAATTTGAGGTACACATTGCAGATCGAGCTCTCTGGAATACAGGGAACCCATACACCAAACCTAATGGGGAGGTTTGGTACACTGGTGGATCTAAGCTTGAAAATGGTAAAACTGGGGCTGGAATTTTTGGGCCGAACTTTAAAAAATCAATACCAATGGGTAGCTACCCCACCATCTTTCAGGCGGAGATTCATGCAATAGAAATTTGTGGCAGAGAATGGCTTAGAAGGGGAACGTCATCGAAATATATCTGCATTATGTCGGACAGTCAGGCAGCCCTACTGGCCCTGAAGTCCCACAAAATAAGTTCTCAGCTAGTATATGATTGCCGCAATGTCCTAAATGCTCTTGGTGACAAGAATACAGTTTTACTAGGATGGGTACCAAGGCATGAGGGACAATGACGAGGCTGACTGCCTAGCGAAAGAAGGAGCTGCCACAGTATTTTATGGTCCGGAACCCTTTTGTGGGCTCACCAAAGCACATATAAAGGGGACCATAAATAACTGGGTAGACAAAATGTTCAACAGGCATTGGATGGAATGTCTAGGGCAAAGACAAGCCAAACGATTTATCTGTCCTTCAAACGAAGTTTCAAAGAAACTAATCAATTTAGGCAGAGAGGACCTCAAAACTCTCACTGGGTACTACTGTTCTCTTCGTTACCACCTCAGTAAAATCAATCTTTCAGAAACAAACGTCTGTCGCTTCTGTGAGCTGGACGAAGAAACGCCAGAACACATTCTCTGTGAATGAGATGCTCTCGCTAGGCGCAGACTAGCCCACTTTGGTGTCGCTACCCTTAATCCATTTGAAATTTGGTCGGTGCATATGGCCCATAATAATAATAATAATAATAATAAATACTATTGTTTCGTGGAGTGTAACTTTTTCCGTCCAATCTTGTCCGGTATCATATACGTATATATCTCATAGAGGGTATTGTATCTACTTTCGTTTAATATATGGATTGTCCGCTGCATCTTGCTGCTGTTTGATAAAATTACTATT
>NW_016227402.1:0-1321 GCF_001687245.7 Rhagoletis zephyria
CGGTTAAATATTTATTTAGCAGACTCGAAACCACAATAAAATATTTTTTTAGAGTGAAAAACCTAAATATGTATTTATATGGCTGTTATGATACCTTTCGGACCAAGTAAATATGTTTTAGGCTATAAAAAGTTTACGACATAATACAATGCGACACTTACGATACACTTGTGAATAGCCCAATTAAAAAAAAATATTTGGTATTAAAGAAAAATAACAGTGTTAAGTCACAAAGATAACACGCGGCTTAGCAAGCATAAATTGTGAATATACATACGTATGTACATTAGACCGTGCCCTCTTACAACCAAAAAAAAAAATTGAACCTAGGGATCGCCTTTTACAGTTTTCGCTGGAACTTAAATTCGGAAATAAACTTTTTTGTAAATGGTTATACTGTAATATACAAAATATTTCCTCAGCAAAAGTTTAATAATTTTTGGTGAGCTTTAAGCTACTGAGATTAGGGTGGGACATTACAATGATAAGAACTAAGATCTGGTGAGTAAGTACTAGAACGGGGTTCATGAGATCAATGAAGTTTGGAACAAATAAAAAAATCCCCTCGAGACAAAACATTGTTATAACATATTTGAAAATAAAGAAGTTATGACAAAAAATGTTAAAAGGCATTCGGTCAAAAAAAAAATTTACTCGAAATCGTCTTTGTAAAAATTCTTTAGTTTTAGGGGTGTATGGCGAATTTTTTTTTCGGTACGGTATAATGTACATACATATGTATATTAGCAAAACTATTTACATACANTTCCCCCATAAAATATCAAATAGTCGAATCGTGTTTCATTGTTTTGTTGTTTTCAAGTTGGATTTCAGCAGAAAAACGCCATTTATGGACAAGCCTTTTCTGCAAATACTAGTCGTACTAAACCCAAGTATCGATCCATAAATATATGTACATATGTATGTATGTTGCATTCGCAAATACGGATTGCCAAGCGTTGATTTATCGTGCATGACGCATTTCATTTCGTTTCGATTCTAGTTATTTGATTTCATTTGACTTTTTCAAAAGTGCAGGTGTGGGTGTCTCACTTGGCAGGTTTGATAGACGAAATGTTTTATACATACATATGTACATATGTATGTGGGTATGCACATACATACGAATCTATAAAGAAGCGACGAGTTGATAGTTATTCTGCAAATTATTACAATGCCTTAAATTTTGTTGCAACAAAAAAAACAGTAAAAAAAGTCTTACACTAAGTGCATTTGCATTTTATGTATTCTGTCAATTTAGTTGTGAATGGCAATACATACGCGCATTCTCAGGTGGATGAGTGTAAATTAATATTAATCA
>NW_016227403.1:0-1321 GCF_001687245.7 Rhagoletis zephyria
AGTTTGCACACAATTGACGCATTTGCGCTTTGCGCCACTAGTTTTGTTTACGCAATTCACTAATTTTTCACGCAACGCAAAAGTTTTCTTTTTATTGATAAAATTGACAAATGCAAATCATAGGACTTCCTCATTAGTACACTCTTGATGTCGTCACTTCAGCAACTTCAATTAGTAAACATTAAATTGAATAACGAAAACTCCCTAATAGACACTCGTAGCATAACGTAAAAAAAAGCGCGCGCATGCGTACACTCTAAACCGTGGTGTAGCAAGGTCTGATCGCGACTGATCGCTACCGCCTGGCTGCATGGGTATCCAACGGATATCTCCCCCGTGTTGGAAGCATATCGTATAATATGTACGTACAACAACAGTGCATGCAACACTCTCAAACACACACCTACACCCACATACATACATACAAACATGCAAACAACCAGACAAGTATCTAAGACCGATCGCTGTCCATTATTATTATGGCTTTTGTGAACGAACATTGGATGAAAACAAAAACTGTAATCAACAAATAAAACGAAGCAACAAGTCGTTCGACGCGATCGTGCCGCACTGGAAATGTGAGCACAAGCGTGAGCAAGTTGTTCCAATTGGAAGCGCCGAACCGGCTCCAAGCGCCAGAAAGAGATAATTATATAGCGCCCTCTTTGCTATCTCTCTCTCTCTCTCTCTCTCTCGCAGGCATGCGCTTAGCGCTCAGCAACTGAACTCGTAGCTCAGCACGCTACGTATTCGAAAGCAACTGCAATTTTCCAATAAGAGCAGCAACTGTCGCGTTAAAACGAATATTAAGTACGAACTGTGGTGGTTGGGTATTTTGGAAGGGTGGGGAGTGGTGAAGCCAGTCGAACTGCCGCTTGCCGCGCTTCAGCCTGTTTGTACGTTCGCTTGTATTTTAAAATATTTTCTGAGCTCTGGCCAATGCCTTTGCCATTTGTTATGCGCCGCTAGCTTTCTTTTTTGTTGTAGAAAATTTAGCTATGTTTGTATGTGTGTCACTATTGTTCAGACTTTAATCCGCTCTCATTTCCCATTTGCAATTTTTCTTCGAATTGTCTTGCGTCGTCTCCACTTCATTCCTTGAAGTACTCGCTACTCGCTGTGGATAGCAGTTGGTGGAGTGGAGTTGAGGTCAGTCGGTAGGCGCCAGGGGCTTAGCATTTTCTTTACAAGTTATCTAGATGTTTTGCTTTTTGCTTTTTGCATTGGCGGTCAAGATTATTTTATATCTGTTGGTTTGTTATTTACTTAGCATTTTCGCTAATAATGCACTTTTTTAAAAAATCCTTAATTTATCTCTCAG
>NW_016227405.1:0-1321 GCF_001687245.7 Rhagoletis zephyria
GTCGACATTTTTATGCAACCTATCTTTGCTTCCTGCCCACCGTGTGCAATAGGTGTGGAGTTGGTGATGAAAAAGTGCATGGCAGAAGCTGAACATCATGGTTGGGGGAATGAATGGAAGTCGCAATCTAAAACTAACTGAATGGAAAGTGGCGTGAAGAGCTTTACGAGCTTGTATTCTAACGGCGCAACTGGATGTGTTCTTTAACTTTTTATTTTTAGTTAAATTATGTCTTTCATACGTACACACACCTACGATAGACACAATTTTTTGTTTTTATTTTTTTTTTGTTTTACTTTAAATTATATAATTTTATTATATTTCTTTTTTGTAATTTTTATTTTATTATGGGCATTCATCTAAACGTGTAAAGGCCGCGTAAAACTTCGTAAATAAACTCGTTTTCTACCTGCAAAATTACATATGTACATACATAAGTTTACGAGGTTTACGTGGTCACGAGCCATTCACTCATATATGTATGTAGATGAATTACCTTAATTTCTTAAAAAAAAATAAATTATTAAAATTTTAATTGAAACTATTTCTATTCATTTTAATTTTTAATAAATTTGCATATTAATTTGCAATAATTAAGTACAGTTTTGTTTAATTTTTATAATGTTTTTCATTGGGTTTATTTGCTTTTTTCTTATCCCTTTTCACATTATTTTGTTAATTCTTTTTTTACATTCTTCGTATATTTTAACTATGTTAATTAGTTAATTATTTTAGATTTAATTTTTGTTATTTTTTTGCTTTACTTTTATTTTTATTTAATTTTTATATTATTTTTTTAACATACTTAATTTTCGTTTAATTTAATACCATTTTTAATTTCATGTATTTTAAAAATTATTTCATACTTTTTCGTTTAATTAAAAATAAAGTAGACTGTTTGTATTAATACGTTTTTTGTTTTAATTTAATTTATTTAATTTTTTCTTATGATTTTGTATTTAATATTTTAGTTTTTTTTTACAATTTAATATGTTTTATGTATTTTATGTTTAATTAGTTTTTAATTGTATTTATATATTTTCATCTTTATCCCAGCATAACGCTTATTTATTTATTTTTAGTTGATTTTAATTTAAATTTGATATTAATATAACATTTATTTTTATTTTGTTTAATTTAATGTAGTGTAATTAAATTAAATTAAATTTAAATTACTATTTGGTTTAATTTAATTTAATTTAATTAAATTTAATTTTATTTCATTTTCCTTTATTTGCCCCAACTAAATTGTTTTAATTTTATTTTATTGATTTTTTTTTCATGTAGTTTAATTTGTTTATATTAATTGTTTTATTTTATA
>NW_016227406.1:0-1321 GCF_001687245.7 Rhagoletis zephyria
CAAAAACACAGCAGATTTCGTGGACGATTTGCATACTGTGAGGACAGACAGACTGAATGACAGTGCAGACAGTGGCAGCACTGCAAAGCTTTTCCCCTTTACTTTCTTCCCTCTTTCTTTTTCTCCGGTTCTTTTTCTTTTTGGCCAGGAACTCACACTCTGCAGCTATAAACAGTCAGGAGAAAAAAGGAAAAAATGCACATGCTGGCGTCCATCTTAATAAATCATTTTGCCACGTCTCAAGTGCTGCTGCTGCTACTGCCGTTGCCGATGCGGCAACGTTAAATGAGGAAGAAGGAAAAGAGAGCACTAAAAAGAAGTGAGAGAAGTGAAAAGTGAGAGGAAAAGTATGGCGGCCAAAAATCACAACTTGCCAGCATCAACAACAGCATTATCAACAGTAGAAGTAGCAGCTTAAAGGGGTCGAGCAGAAAAAAAAGAAAAGAAAGAAAAGTAAGTGGACAGAGAGGGTGGTCGAAGACTAAAGTGCCATGACTTCTTTTACTGCTTTTTATGGGCTGCAGGCGCCAGCACTATTTGGGCAAATTAATATTTTCATCAGCTCCTTCTCNTGCAGGCGCCAGCACTATTTGGGCAAATTAATATTTTCATCAGCTCCTTCTCCTCTGTTTTCACTGCACCAAAAAGCAGCACTGAAACCAGAGAAAGCAAAGCAAAAAGAAAAAACTGGCAATCGAGATAAATTGGCCCGATTGCTCTGCGCACCAACGCCAGCAAATGCTGGTAGTAGGGTCAAATGAACGAGAAATGAGAAATAAAAAAGAATCCAAGAATCTGAAATTTTTTCTCCTGAAAAACACAGAAGAAATCTTTGCACTGAATCCAAGTCATCTTGACAGAGAGAAAGAGAACAAGAGAGTGGGCACCTTTGTACACACTGTAGTTTTCTCCGACCATAATAAAAGTCAACTTTGAGGAAAGGAGGGAGGGAAAGCCGGAGAGAAAGTGAAACAGTGCAAATAATAAATTAACGATTAAACTATGGATTAGGAAATAAGAGTCAGCAGTAATTGCCCTTTTTGAGAGGGCAAAGGCAAAAGAGAGTAATGGCAAGAAGGGACACTACACTAGGCCAGCATCGCTCACAGTCGTAATCAGCGTCTCCTAGTTTAGTGCACATTTCTTCTTCTTCCTCCTTCTCCTCGTCCACTCAGCTCAGCGCTGAGCTATTTTTATTCCTCGTTTTTCCTCTTAAGCTAAAATATGGAAAAGTATAAATCTATTGTGTGAAATTAAATAGATGAGACTTGCTGGCTAGTTTGGCGCTCTTAGTTTTTAGTGCTGCTGGTCCTCTCTTTCC
>NW_016227407.1:0-1321 GCF_001687245.7 Rhagoletis zephyria
TCCCTGCAAAAGCTCTAATTGTGGTCTTGTTATAATTTGGTGCAAAAAAGCCCCATACGAATAACATTTGCTCAGAAAGAGTTTTTGCCTTTTCTGACAAACGGTATATTTTTAATTAACTCTGTTTTGATGGACATGTGGTGCTATGTATTAATTGTGCAACAGTTGCAGACAGAATAAAGCCAATACATTATGCTGCATTTACTCAACGGTTCTTGAATACAGAAAAAAGGCCTTAAGTGAAATTTTAATGCTTTACAGCAGAAACAAAATCCCATACCTCCAACACATACAATACTTTGCATAGGGCTTTATGTTAAGTGTCATAAAGTCATTTGGTTTTAAGTTACGGCCCACAAATTTTTAAGGAAGATGCGTTTTAGTATAAGATATATAAAAATGCAAAACAACTGTATTACGGAAAAATACCAGTCAGGGCCTTTCTACATTTCGTCAACGATATATTCTTTTTTTTGCCTTGTGCTCCGCTTTTTCCAATGCCTGTCTGTAAGATAAGTCTTATCACAATAAGTTTTAAAGAGAGCACTTAGTGAGATAAACGCTGATACAGTTCCGGCCACTTGAATAGCCCCACTTTGGGATAGTCAGTATTGACAGTTTTACGTTTGTTGCGTTAATAATAATTAATTTTACCAGCATTCTGCAGGGCCATCATCAAAAAATAAAAACAAAAAAAAAATAAAAAAAAAGTGTTTTCTTATAGCGGTCGCCCCTCGGCAGGCAATGGCAAGTCGCACGCCACAAATCGGAGAAGTTCGGCCAAACACTAATATATTGTGTAAACGCCAATCTATTATTATTATTAATCTTTTTTATAAAAATACCCCATCGCATTTTCTATAACAAAAACCGTATAAATTCGATTTTCAAACTTACCAAATTTATAATTCAACCAATTTACATAAAAAATTTTAAATTTTTAAACAAATTCGAGAATATATGTTATTGAGTACTCAGTTTAATACCCCTTCGATTTTAGTACACCATGGTGCAAGTTTTAAGTTTCTTAAAAATCGCGTGAATTTATATACCTTTTTTTGTAAAAAAAAAGTTTAATGGGTAACGAAATTCAAATTTTTTTTTGAAATTTGTTGAGTTATTTTACATAAATAGTGAAAATTGGATTTACATGGTTTTTGTTATAGAATTGCTATATTTTTATAAAAAATTCGTGAATATTAAAAAAACTCGAGCAAAACTGCCAAGGGGCGCTATTCAACTGGCCGTCATTGTATATAAAGTTTGAAATATTTTAAAAATATATGTACAGTATCGGTCATATCTATAGCACGCCATTTCA
>NW_016227408.1:0-1321 GCF_001687245.7 Rhagoletis zephyria
CGGTTTGAGAATAAAAACGAAAACAAAGATGCCTAGAGGTACAGGCAAATGATTTTTTATATATGTATTTTTTGGCTATGGCGTTTGCGGTCTTTTTTTAATGTAAAAAGTGCAAATTATATAAACTTTCCTTGATTCATGTTAATATCTATGGGAAAAGTGCAATAAAATATAAACAATTTTTGGTATTTTTTAGCTGCTTGCAACTTGCATTTTATGTACTAAAATTCAATGGACCATAAAACAGCAAATCCAAAAATCTTCTAAAAATTCGGAATAAAAATTTCAAAGTTTTGGTGAAAAGCTGTTGAATTTTTCTAAAATTTGTATAAAGTTTGAAACTTTTTTTTATATGGTTATGGTTGTAGCGTAGACAATATTTTTATAAAAAAAAATAACAAAATAAATTTAACTCGAAAAACATTGCGAATATTTAAAAGAATTATTCGAGTTACGGTGTGTAGACTCTAATATAAACTATTTGCTCTGCCATTTGCTAAGAAAAATTAGATCGTCAACTACCCAAGCATTTCTAAAACAAACAAAAAATAAAAAATACTAAACGAACAATCAATATTGGAAGCAATCAATCTCTGTTTTGGTAATGATATTAAAAAAACAACAAAAGTCATAACCTAGAATGACTTAAGTATTTCTCTCACATAAAATGAGCTCTCAACCACTTTAAGAAGCAGTAAAATGGTTTATTACCAGAAATACATACACACATATTCCGAAAAAATCATTTCCATGACGAAATTGATATTTGCTCAAGGCCATACTCACATACTCACATACAGTGTGAGTAAAGTGGCAAAATTCGCAAAATTATTAGGAACATGGATATGTATTTACAGACAAATATGCGAAATCAATAAAAACCGAGAAAGTCGTCTTCATCAAAATATTTATGCCATGAACATGCTCGTTCGTGCTTCGATTGTTTTCGATTGCCTCTTTAATGAGGCGATTTAATGTGCAAATGAGTTACGAAATGACATTTCAAATGATTTCTCTATGCTTTAACGGTAAATTGAATAAATTAATGACAAAACTAGATTGCAGCAAAGGGCAATAAAGCAATAATAATAATAAAACATAAGTAAAAGACAACGGGGTAATTGATATGCACAATTTCTTGTTTGTTTGTTTGTATTTGCGAAATGAAGTGCTTAATAAAAAAAGAGGTATAACGAATGATGGCATTTGAAATCGAAATCAGCGCCATGTCTATTTTTAGGCGCATTAAATCAAGAATACGTTGAAAATGTTAAATGAAAGCGAAAAAGGTCGAATAGCAGCTGACACGCAGATATGCTGA
>NW_016227409.1:0-1321 GCF_001687245.7 Rhagoletis zephyria
CGCGGTTTTGCATTTTGTTGATACGCGGTTTTGTACTTCAAACGACGATGTATAGTACACATCTTGAACTTATATGTACTTTGTATACATACAAAAAAATGCTGATTGAAATTAACAAAGTAAAAATTTTTGGACCAAAGCTCTCACCAATACCTTTCATTTGATATCCATATTGCGATGTTTTAGTTAAATTGTGTAGAATCGAAAATAAGTGGCAACCTCACACTAATATCCTAAAAGGCCCTACACACGCACTAATTTATCGGCCAACCAGTTGTCCAACCGCTAGAAATTGGTGGTAAATAAGCCGTGTGTAGGCAAGTTAACAAACCTTCGTCAAGTTGTTCATCAGGTTGGAGAAAAATCAAAAATGTTTGATTTTTGAGGCAGATTGGTCAACTTGTTGCTCTGTGTGTAAGATAAATACATAAAAATTACAACCATTCCTAGCATAGCTTAAAGGTTTACCGGTTCTGTGGTTGTTTTTCACAGTTCAAAGGCTCTAACTCAAATGAAATCGTCCATGCGTTTGTAGGGAATTTCGTTATTCAACTGGTTGGCCGATAAATCAATGCGTGTGTAGGGCCTTTAAGGGATAACACTTAATATATGTATAGGGAAAGCATTGTTTAAGAACCGTTCTAGGCATACCACCCCCGGACATTGACGAGACAGAGCTTCATCTGCCTCGGGAGACACGCACTACACTCGCTCAACTTCGCTCCGGCTACTGCAGCAGGTTAAACTCCTACTTGAGTAGGCTGAATGAGGATGTGCCGAACGAATGTCCGGCATGCGGAGAGACCCCACATGACTCGAACCATCTCTTCGCATGCCCGGAAAACCCGACAACCCTAACGGCCTTGTCCCTGTGGACAGATCCCACAGAAGCTGCACGCTTCCTAGGGTTGCCGTTAGTGGAACTTGACGACAACGACTGAGATACCAACCGATCTGGGCGGGGTTGTTNAGTATGTATGTACGTTTGCAATTTGCACCGGACTGCGTATTTATACATACCCAGTAGGAATTGGGAGCACGTAATACATAATAACTTACCAGCACTTACTCTTCACCACTTCCCAGCGAAAGTTCCCTTACGTTACCAAAGATATAGCCGCGTTATGGAAGTAGGAACTTAGAATATACATTTGGTATCAAACATAAGGTACGTTGAATGTATAGCATCTTCGGCGGCACATTATTTTAAAATTTACAACGTAAGGCGCCATCGAAGGTGTTCATTCTGTGCTTTGCCATTAAGTGGCATTAGTCATGATAACAATTTTGTTACGAAAAGCTGAAAAAACATGAATTACCT
>NW_016227410.1:0-1321 GCF_001687245.7 Rhagoletis zephyria
TAATCCTGGTTAGCTGACTAATTGGTTAGAATTTGTCGTATTTATTTTGTTTAATTTGAAAAAGTTTTTTAAATAAAAAAGCTCATTTTGCAATATAAATTACCGTTAGTAATAAATTTTCTAAAGTGCTTTATTTGTCTTTCCTCTTGTCTAAATGAGTACTCATCAATTATACAAAAAGCATTATTTTTCAAAAGTACAATAATTTGTTAAAAATTTTACCAAAAAAACTCACAAACGTTTTTTAATTTTAGGAAAAATGTTGTTGTTGCCATAGCGCTCAGAAAATGCTGCTCAGTCAATCCAACTAACTCCCGTTAATCTTCTTTTTGGAATAAAAAGAAGATGACCACAACCACCACTCACCTCCGATCACCGGAGTGTCATTCACCGCTGCTGCAGTCGCTGCTAACATCTCCCGTTCATGGACATCATCACTCTCACGCTCCCATTCACCCCCATCAGAACTCCTATTCCTCCCCACCGCCACTGTCCCCTTCTTGTCACCTTCAACAAACACCAGAGCACCAGTGCGAACCTAAGGTGTCCTCAAGCGGTGTTGAGAAACTGTCCTCAGCTAGCAACCTAAATATTATCACCACCGCCACCACTACCACCACTTCATCATCTTCTCCGACATCATCATCATCCTCCTCGTCACCCCTCGACGGCAACAACAATAACAGAGGCAGCAGCAGCAGCAGCAGCATCAGTTGCAAAAGTCAAGTTCATTGCAAAGAGAGGGGAAATGGTGGCAACGGACTACTCTTCTCTCGCCTTCTCCTATCTCCTTGTCACCTCGACGACCACCACGACAAAAATGACTACAACAAAAGCAGCAGTCAAAATGTTGTCGTACAACAGAAATTACAACAACAACAACGGCAGCAGCAGGAGAAAACAGCCGTTGTTGTCGATTGCATGGCCGCAAGTCAAGAGTCGCTGCAGCAGCAGCGGCAGCAGCAGCGGCAACGGCNCAGTCAAAATGTTGTCGTACAACAGAAATTACAACAACAACAACGGCAGCAGCAGGAGAAAACAGCCGTTGTTGTCGATTGCATGGCCGCAAGTCAAGAGTCGCTGCAGCAGCAGCGGCAGCAGCAGCGGCAACGGCTTTCACCACTATCACCACCTGCATCACAATTGATGGTGATAATGCCTCTGTCGTCACCCTCACCACCATCACCACCATCATCACCACTACCATCACCAACTAATAATGATGTCGGTGATGCTGTCCACCACCACCACCACCGCCACCATTCCTCACCGCCATCAGACGGCTTCAAGGCGGCTGAAGAGCAGGCTGACGACTATTACC
>NW_016227411.1:0-1321 GCF_001687245.7 Rhagoletis zephyria
ATGTATGTTTGCATACACGAAGCACCTGTTTCACTTTAATATTTTGTTGGTGCAAATTAAAAAGGAGATATATGTTATAAAAATGGAGTGAGTAAATTATGCACAAATGGGTTTTAAATCATACAGGGGCTCGCTTAATTGGGAGAGAATTTAGTTTTACTGTCTTTTATTTTTACTGTCTTACAGTATGTATTTACCGCGTATGTATGAACATATGTACATATGTACTATATGCAGATCTTCTTGTATGTACAGTGGTATATGCGAACCGTTTCGGGATTTATTTACTCGAAGAAATGAACTTGTTAAAAAAGCAATACGGTCGCAGAATTACGGGAATCGAAGAAAAGAAATGTACATATGTATATATGTAAAGAAATTTTCTATAACGGGATGCGAGCACCGTTTTTATTAAACTTATAAGATTTTTCTTTAGAGGATCAAAATGTATGCGCGATTTGGCTAGTTTTTAGGCTGTTTTTTGATGAAATTCTTACTTACGGTTTTTTAGGGTTACTTTTTATTTGGGTCCTGAATTCCAACGGTGCTGGCTCTTTCAAGGCGACAAAGGACCAGTGTTTAGGGCTATAGGACTTATGGGGGAATAGGGCGAGATGACACAACGGCGGGGGGTAAGCTGACCCTCAGATGGGGGTGCTGGCGAACCAGGAAACTAGTGGCGGCGGCGATGTGGTCGACGGTGGCAGGCGGCGATGTGGTAGGTGGTGGCGATGTGGTAGGCTTGCTGGCGATATAGTTGGCTTGCTGGCGGTATAGTGGGCTTGCGGGTAATATAGTTGGCTTACTGGCAATATAGTTGGCGTACTGGCGATATAGCTGATGACGGGTGGCTGCGGTTCAAACTCCAGGTGGAGATCCAACTCTTTCAGGCACCTGTTATCTGCGTCTTTATTTCGCGCACTCAACACGCGAAAACTACTCCTTTCGACCGGGCAAATGAAAACCAGACCTTTCGGTATTCAGTAAGTGCGAAGTTTATTCACCGATTAATTACATACAAAAATCGAGGTTTTTGGTAACAACACCGATAACACTTTTCTACAGAAACGAGAGTTAATAAAAATGTNAGTAAGTGCGAAGTTTATTCACCGATTAATTACATACAAAAATCGAGGTTTTTGGTAACAACACCGATAACACTTTTCTACAGAACCGAGAGTTAATAAAAATGTGCGCGAACTATCTCGAGCTTTGCAAAAATCTGCTCTATACAATGAAATGGCAATCATTTCGTGCGCTGTCAAAGGGTGTCTGCCTTATCGACATCAGTATTACCAACTACGCATATCACTACTTAAAG
>NW_016227412.1:0-1321 GCF_001687245.7 Rhagoletis zephyria
AAGTATGTATACATTTACCCTCCAACAAAAAGCTGAAGTAATTTTTTT
Source organism: Rhagoletis zephyria (assembly GCF_001687245.7). NCBI lineage: Eukaryota > Metazoa > Arthropoda > Insecta > Diptera > Tephritidae > Rhagoletis > Rhagoletis zephyria. The sequence goes on from NW_016227412.1 coordinate 49, forward strand.
TTGTGATTTATTGCAAAATAAAATCACAGCGAAGCGAAGTCTCTTTAAACGGGTTTTTTGGTATATTTTGTTAAATGGAACACCTTGAGTTATAACATTTCTGAAGGACATGCGGTTCAGTTTTTTTTTTTTATTCGCAATGTTTTTCAGGTAAATTTTTTTTTTGTTATCACTCAAACTCTCCTAATTACACGTAATGCCATTCGGGTAATTAAATGACGCACGTGTAATACAAGTAAACAATAAGTAATTTCGATGCATTATCTACATAAGTACATACNTCAGGTAAATTTTTTTTTTGTTATCACTCAAACTCTCCTAATTACACGTAATGCCATTCGGGTAATTAAATGACGCACGTGTAATACAAGTAAACAATAAGTAATTTCGATGCATTATCTACATAAGTACATACATATGTATATGGGCCACAGAATGACCCATAGGGCAGTTAATGTGTATAGGAAGTTTTTCTGCAAAATGAAAATAGTAAAAATACAATCTACTAAAGTTTTTAAAGAATTGTGCCATTCATGCATTAGGCAGCGAGGAAAAACGTTTGAACTTGTATTTAAAAACAAAAATGAGTTTGATGGTGCGTTGGGTTATTTTTTTATGAAAACATACATGTTATAATCAATACCCCTAAATCGAAGTTTCAAACTCAACCAAAAAATTTTGAAAAATTCAAAAACTCATAAAATTTTTCAACTTTTTCATCTTAATTAAAAAAAAAAAAAATTGGGATTGTAATTTTACAACAAAGCGTAACTTTCAAGCGGCTAAGAACTCGCATTCCTTTATAATATTTTATTTTTGCTGACAGCCTTTTGCACTTTTTTCATATAAACACAAATTTCTTGTGGAAGAAAATTTAAACAAAAACAAGTAATTTTTAAGCAAAAAACAAAACTGACTTCAATTTTTATATTATTATATTTAAGAGTATCGTTATTTACTTCATGATCCAATGATCGGATTTAATCTAAATTAGTATGAGACCACCTTTTCTTAAAAAAAAGAATTATAGAAATCGGTTAAGTATATATATATATATTCCGACGAATTGATAACCTCCACCTTTTTTGAACTCCGTTAAAAAAAAAACCAATTTCAAAAGTCAACATGTGAACAGTTGTTTGAGTCATATATGTACATCAATTAGTTATGGAGTAAGCCAAATCGATTTTTATCACCCTCATTAGGCTGCTAAATGTTTTTTACGCGTACCACTGACTTGCCGCTGTCGATACATATACATATGTATATGTAT
>NW_016227413.1:0-1321 GCF_001687245.7 Rhagoletis zephyria
CTCTCTCATTTGGTACCCATATTGTTATTCCACATTGCACTGATTTTTTGTAATGATTTTTTGAATTAATCATATCTTAAAAATTTCAAAGTCCATTGAAAAAAATCCTGGCGTCAGAGTGAAAAATTATAAACGCAGTTTTACTATATTTGGCCCATAGTTTCGTGAGAAAATATATCGATTCTTTCGTGTGTTTTGCAATTTTTTTGTTTTTGTCGCACAGCGTAATTTATGAAAATAAAATCATATAGCCAGTTTTAAGGAAGAAATTTAAGGGAAATATTAATTTTTTCTTTGAATTTAATATGGAAACTGACAGAAAAAAATTTATTTTTCACTCTAATCGCTTACGTGAAACTGGCAGTTAAACTAGCTAACAATCATTTTTTTTTTCGAAAAGAAGCCACAGCCTGCAATCATTTCGATAGGGGTATTCACACCAATTTCGGTACTTCAGACAATCGGTAGTTTGCAAAAAAGCAAAATAATTTTGCCGAATTGTTAGTCTTGTAAATTATTTTTTTAATTTCCATAATAAATTAGAAGGTAGATGAATATTAATTTTTTAAGAGAATCATGCTCAGAAAGAAGCTGGCCACCTTGACTTTTTAAAATCATAGACGAAATCAGCTTGATTGCATAATTCGTTCTCTATTTTTAGTTTTTAATTAGGTAGCCTTATAATAAAAATCGCGAGAATTCCACCTTGATTTCATTGAAAAGATAATCCCACTAAAAATAGGAAGCCTTTTTTCTTGACAAACAAATAGTGATATTTTCTAACTTTTTTCCATTTTATTAAGTGTTCTTCGCTCTGTGTACCGAAGTAACGAAGTAGGTGTGAATACTACTAATATGGTTCTTTCGTAGTTTTTCCTGGTGAACATGAAAAGCACGTAGAATAACTCGCCTGAATGTTTTCGCGTTTCAAAGGATTCGCTCGGCCTACCATGTAGTATACTTTTAGCATTATAACTTTGCAAATATTCGAAATTGGGCTTTACGACTTAAGATACATTTCTTTCAGCAGCAGAGAAATCGTTGTGAGTAAATGAAATATCTATTTTTGTGGGCCTCCTAAAACAGGATTCATCTTCGAGGAGCTGCATTCTATCCTAATCGAACCTACCCAAAAACAATAAAGTTGGCTGCGCATAATTACAGCAGCCATATAAAGTACTAGCATTGGGTATTACAGATGAAAATATATGGGATCTCAGTTTTATGTCGAAGGAGCTTTCATACATATTTACTGAAGATTTGTAAACGATGTCTAAAAAGCTTTACTCATAACTACCAACGGAAGCGTTTATATTACCAA
>NW_016227414.1:0-1321 GCF_001687245.7 Rhagoletis zephyria
GGTGAGAGCATTAAATTTCCGACTTTACTTTTTTTGGACCACCCTACTGTGCATACGTAAATATTGTTGAGCAATTGACCAAGTACGTAGTAGTTGCTTGTTTGTTATAGCTCTCTTTATTTGTGTTGTCACTATTGACGTTATGGAAAATTCGGCATTACTGGCTAAAATAGCTGATTGACTGAAAAATTGCTGTCAGCCTTAATTTGCGAAGATTTTCATCAAAAGTTGGTCCCATTCTTCTCAGCTGGCTTTCTTTTTACTTAGTAGAGTATGGGTGTNTTTGGTTTATGTTGCTCACGGGCAAAGATGACTAGGCATTTTTAAATAAAATCGCTTTACTACTTCACAGTCAGTGGGCGTGTTTGTGAATCTCTAAAATTACAACAACAACAATTTGAGTACGGCATCCAAACCAAAATGTTGGACAATTTCCACCTGCGCCAAAATTCAAGCCACTAATATTAACCCAGTTTGTATGCTTGGGGCAAGTCAAACGTCAATTTTTTATACACATGAAACACAACAAATTTGCACACATACATACATACATACATAAATTTTATATGCGTCAATGCCCGCCGCTGCGCTTTCCCAAACTTCCATTATGCGCCATTAATGTGCTTGGCGGTCGTGATGGTGATGGCGACGTTCAGCACAGAGTTGCTGACCCGCTAAAAGCCAGCAACCACATATTAACCGCAACCAGCCGCAACATTACATTCAAGTACAATAACAATAAGCAAGAAAGCTCAAATACAAGCAACTACCGCACCACTAAGACAGCAACTGCACAAGCAATATGTATCAGCATGCCAATACTTTTGTCCACATGTGTGTATACCTGCATTTAGATACATACATACCTACATATATTTCGGCGCCAGCGGCGTTTCACGAAGACAAAGCGGATGCAGTGCACCGAGTTCCAACCACGTCGTCATTATCCTCTAAGAAATATCCTTGCAATTGTACTCATATTGCAACGACTTCTACTGTTCTTACTGCTGCTACATACTCAGTCGCATATTAGATACGACTTTTCTGATGTTGATCTACTTCATCTTCTCGTGGAGGCATATGAGCATTCATACATACTACAAACATATATACTATATCTGCATGCGGTTACTATGAGTTCTGGCCGCTGGCAGTCCGGCAATGCCACAGCAGGAAACCAAGCACGAATGCCAGCAATGGTTACTGTTATGTTGTTGATTGTTGCCATTGTGTCAAATGATATGAATATTCTCGTTCGTCTGTCTGTTGAATTTCTCAGTTCTTCAGACTGTTGAGCAGCCTGCTGCAGCCTGCAGCTAGT
>NW_016227415.1:0-1321 GCF_001687245.7 Rhagoletis zephyria
CGTAAGCGACATTTTTTTTAAATTTTCTTTTTGATGCAGAAATGTATCTCGATGCTCTAATAACACTGGTCTACAAGGGTTTTGCGAATAAGACGGGACCTGGTGTTTCCGAACGGATTTTTCGTGCTGAACACGAATCTGGGGTCCAAAACTNAAGGGTGCACGCGATCAATTCGGCATAGGGCTCATTCGAAAGGGCACGGTTTAGCCTTTAATTTCTGATATATGCAAAATTTGTACCACGTCAGGGTTCAGCTCTATAATTTTTCGAAAATGGCCAAAAACGCTGTTTTTAGGGGTTTCAACCCCTTTTTTCTCGAAAACGTGACGTGATGGGACATTTTTGACCCCGGATTCGTGTTCAGCACGAAAAATCCGTTCAGAAACACCAGGTCCCGTCTTATTCGCAGAAAAAAAGTTGAAATTTGTAGACCAGTGTAATATTTCTGGATCAAAAACAAAATTTAAAAAAAAATGTCGCTTATGTTATTTTGGCGGCTAAGGCTCGATATGATTTTTTTCTCCAAATACGTAAATGTACATACATACATATGCATGCATTCAGCGCGTGGCGAAGCTTCGCGCCTCCGTGCCCGGCTAGTACTGTATATAAATGAGTTTGTAAAAAGGGACATGACACCTCCCATAGGCGTGGAACTTTTTATTCTATTATTCTTATTCTATTGTTATTATTATTATTCTATGCTATTATTCTTATTCTATCATTCTTGATTCAGTCCTATGTATGTATGTACATTGGGGTGGTTCAAGATAAGTAAAGTCGAAAAAATATACCCGTATTTTTATACCCGAGCGCACTTGTGTACAGGGGTATTATAACTTTGTTCACATAACGGTTGCTTGTAACAAGCAAAACGAATCGAGAAGTATACATAAATGATCAGAATGAAAAGAGAAATCGATTAAGCGGTGACTGTCTGTCCGTCTGTGTACACGAGAACTCAAGTAAAAATTGAGATATCTTAACGAAACTTGGTAGGTACGTGTACTCCTTTTGGGCGTAGGACGGATGATATTGAACGCCTACCTCCCATATAACGGTAGTTTTCAGAAATACGGAAACTGCGATATTTTAATAATGAAGATTATTCCCTAAAAATTTATATTTACAATAATTTTTATACAAAAAATACGAATATTACACTTTTTTGGAAAATGGGCACAGCCCCGCTAACTTATGATTATATGTGTATATGTTGGTATCCGCTCCACCAATTTCTCCCAAACTTGGCACAGTTTAGTACAACACACCAAATGGCTGAATAGTTTTAAAACCGGACAATAACCACGCCAACATCCC
>NW_016227416.1:0-1321 GCF_001687245.7 Rhagoletis zephyria
GTACATATTTACTGCGCGCTTGAAAGCTAAGCTGTAGTAAAGGGTTCTTAAGCAAGTCGGAAGCCGAGCGGTAGAGCAGTAAACAGTGAGCGATTCAGCATGCGTGCCTTGCGCAACAAGTAGCTCTTTATGTCTCATTAATGTGTCTACCCCACTATTATGTATCTGCTATGAATATGTATACAAGTATACATATATACACGTGTGTTTACATAATTTCTTTTATTTATTGCGGCATTTTTTTTNGCATTTTTTTCAGTTTGTTCAACTATGAAGAATGAGAATCTTTATTTAAAATATTTATTTGTTTACATGTTTTATTTTACTTCTGTTTAATATTTGTGAATGAGAAAATGCGCGCATCCTCTCCACTTCGTTTCTTGCCTTTCTCTTAAATTCAGTGGAATATTTTCTTGTTTATTCAAATTTACCATTTTTGCCGTTGAAAATTACTGTATACACATACAGTAGAACTTCGTTAATCCGGATATGGTACTTCTGTAATCCGGAATAAAATAAAAATTTTCTATTGTTTACATTGTAATGCGGGCCGGCCGACCACGGTCTCGGTAATCCAAACTTTTTTTAATTTTACTATTCCATTATATTATACTTTTACCGTTTTTATTGAGGTCATTGTTATACTTTTAATAAATGCAGAAACATTTATGGGTGTTTATTCCTCAGAAATTTTAATGCCTTTGGTAATCCGGATTACCGAATAGTCCGGATTGAGCTTGTTTTTAATTCATCCGGATTAACGAAGTTCTACTGTACATACTACAAATATACATATTACTATATACACATTAATATCTCTTTTTTCTACATTTGGCCAGACGCTAACATACTGTTTTCACAAATTTCTCACACACCCATAATTTTATAACTTTTTCTGTTTGTTATTTAGTTTTTATATTTCCATGCATACACACATACAAACATACATACAATTGGATATTTACTGAGAAGTTAAAAATTGTTATTTAAGTTGTGCATGTAAATGTGTCAGTAAATCCAGTTAACTACTTAAATTGCAATGTTAGAGCTGAAATTTGATTAGTGAAGTCTTTGGAGTTTGTTTAATCCTTCAAAAGAACCATGTACTACCAATTTAAGAAAAAATAATAACTGAAGTATATTTCGGGCTTTGGAGAATTGGGAGACTTTTCAGAAATACACAATTTTTCTTGTACTCATCAAAAAAGTGCGCAACAAATTGCCGTAACGCATTCAAAAACAAATGTGCAGTAGTGTAGAGTTTGGAGACTGCCTGGAAATATGTGAAAGCATCATAAAATTGTGCTTTCGGTTCAAAAAA
>NW_016227417.1:0-1321 GCF_001687245.7 Rhagoletis zephyria
AAAAGTTTGAAAAGCTAGGTATAAAATCCAAAACCGAAAAAAGAAAAAAATGTTCAAAAGTCATTGTAAGTGCTGGCCCCTCGTATGGAATGTCGGACATGTCATTGCTAATGACAACTTTACGATGTGTCATTGAGTGCACATTTTATGTTTTCATTTTATTTTCTTTACGTTTCCTTTTACGGGTGATACTCAGTTCTCTTTCAGATTATTTTTAATACCAATAAATATGTACATATTACTTACTCTAAAAAGTTAGCTTGGAGTGATATTTCCGAAGTAAATATGTACATACATTATGGCGCAGTGTAAGTGTTAAAAGCTTTTCTTGATTAAAAATTAATAAAATTCTTTTTGAATTAACTAAATACTTTATGAAACCACAATTACACAGGTCGAAAGTGGTAAAAGAATATTATTTATGGTTTAAACGTCGAAATTTGACCTCAGCATCGAGGTAAAACAATATTTAGAAAAGCAAAGAACATTTAAAACCTTTCAAATGCTTATTCAAAATGTAATCGTAGAGCAGTTTATAATTGGTATTATTGTATAGTATTTATTTTTAATTCTTTTTCATACACTCATATACATACAAATTAAAAATTTTTTGCGTAAACCATATAGTTTTCAAAACGAATTGCTGTGGTAATCCCTGTTGCAAATATCAATTAATTATTGCTGAGTCTGTGCCAAACTATTCATTAAATCATTAATTTTTTTCCTCCAGCATTAAGCCCTGCAAGCGATAATTTAATTATCGCTACTCACCACACTTTGAACTGATACTTACACTAGGCGACAAATGAAAGTTGACACCTTATTCCAATATATTTAATATTCACAAATATTTTCATGAACAATTTTTTGCATTATTCATGAACATATTGCTCATTCTATTATAATAAACCATATAAATCGAATTTTCACACTTTATATGAAGTTCACAGAAAATAAAAAAAAACTTCAGCAAAATTTTCAACTATTTATTCAGAATTTCTAGAAAATTTTCGGGTGTGCAGTTTTGTAGCCCAATAAATTTCAGTCTAATGAAGTGCAAGTTTTAAACGGCAAAATAATTGATTTTTGAGAGCATTTTTTTTTTTGGAGACTGCTTTTGGGTTTTATTATAAATACTGGCGTTGCTTTTTTGAATATTTTGTTANTCAATAATAATATCGATAAAAATTTCGATAACAAAATCGATCACAAAACCGACAAAATATCGGTTATTATATCGATAAGTTCCAAGAATCCCGAAAATCTATAAATTCCCGAAATAGTTCCCAGATTGAGTCTCTGTTCCTCTATCTATATCCTT
>NW_016227418.1:0-1321 GCF_001687245.7 Rhagoletis zephyria
CTGAAAAAGAACAAAAGAGAGATTCCACCAGAATTTTTGCCCAAAAAAATAAACCGTTGGGATCCTGCATAGNCTGCATATATGGTTTTACCAAAGATGTCACTATTTTATCCTACGTGCCTCGTCAAAATCGTGCTGTTGTATTATTGTCCTCCATGCATCACAAAAAAGAAGATGACCCACTCACTTTAAAACCTGCAATGATAGCTGATTATAACAATACAAAAGGTGGAGTGGATGAGCTCGATAAGAAATGCTCGATTTATTCATCCGGTCGACGTACACGCCGCTGGCCATTAGCCATATTTTTTAGAATTGTGGATATTTGTGGTGTCAACTCTTTCATTATTTTTCAATCTTTAAAGGATTATGATAACAGCTCAAGAGGAGACTTTTTGAAAAAGCTTGCGACACAAATGATTTTACCACATCTTCAAAGACGTCAACACAACCAAAAGCTCCCTCGGGTATTACGAGACACAATTGGTAACATTTTGGGTCCGGACTCTGTAGCTCCGCCTCCAGTAGAACCGGTCCACGTTGCTCGTAAATTATGCCACATATGCCCGACTAGGCTAAAGCGAAAAACTACACACTTTTGTGTGCAATGTAGTAAGCCAATGTGTATGGGATGCAGCAAACGTATATGCTTACACTGTGCGAACACAGATTTTGATGAGTAAAAAACCACCTAAAAGGTGGACCTGCAGTTTTTACACCTGACAATTTTTTTTATGATCTCTTTTATATCTTTAAATGTATACATTTGGCTGTGAATAAATGCGCTTCAAGTTTTTTTTTTTTAATTCATATTTTTTTTATAAGTTACTTATATGTCGTTTTTTTTATATAAAAAAAAGGTTTGTGAAATAAAGTACCTGTTTTGTTCAAACGAATAAAAAAAATTTTGTTTTCTTTATTTTTTGTAATTAAAAATATAGTAGCTTATTTTTAAAAAACAAATAATTATCAAAAAATATTCTTTACTAAATTTTTTTTAGTAAAATGAAGAGGGGTAAAATTTACCACCACGTCATAAACTATGTCCCAAAATTTCACCTCGTCAGTTAAAGGTTAAGTAATCACACAATGAAACTTGTAAATATTTCCAACTATGCGCAGTTTATCAATTTAATACATTTAATTTGCAAAATGTTTTTTTATTCGTAAAACAATTTCCAAAACTTGGTTTTTCTAGAGGCTTTATTTTCATGCAATTTCTTACTTTTGTACAAATGCGCACACCCAGGTAACTAGCAGAATATCCTTTGGATTCCGTGATAGAGACTGTGTGAAAATATTGCGTTTGGATTATCTAGGA
>NW_016227419.1:0-1321 GCF_001687245.7 Rhagoletis zephyria
TTCTCGTTACCTTTATTTGGTCAAATGGAAAAAGTTTTAATACCAAACACCGACACTGTTTGGAAGCGTCAGCTGAGGATGCACAGTGTTTGAAATAACGAAAAATCTGCGCAGATTATGTAGAAATAAAAAATAAAACAAAGAAAACGGTTTGAAACATTTGATATTATATATGTTCATATGTATACTCCAACCCTCTTAATATATCAACTTAAAAAAAAAATTTACACTTGCATATACATAATTAAAAAAGAAAAGATGAATTGGACTGCCGCTAGAAACGGTCACGAGCAACAGCACGAGGCGATGCTGTTCGGGTGATTATATTATTTTTTCATAGCCACACAAATCGGAAGAAGGGTTCTTTAAGAAAAAACAGTCTAAATTCAAAATAAATTTTTTTTCTCATGAAATAGACCATGTATCCAACGTTTCTCCTTCATCGCCATCTTTTTAACTGGAAAAATACTATTAAGGCTGTTTTTGTTTTTTTTTCGTTGCTTGCGCAGCATCAACAGATTTTTGCTTTTCGAGTATTCATTGTTTTTATTAAGGGTGCGATATATAAAATACCACAATATTTACCGAACCGTAGAATTTTTATACAACAAGTAGTTTTTAGCAAAAAAACCGACTTCAATTCTCTTATAAAAAAAAAAAATATATATATATATATATATTTATATATCTGATGATCCAATGATCGTATCTAAACCAGATTAGTATGGGATCACCTCTTAGACACTACCTTGCCGATGCATAAAGAATTATCGAAATCAGTTGCCGTGGTCCAAAGTTATGCGGTAACATACATAAAAAATATAAAAATATTCCGAAGAACTGATAACCTCCTCCTTTTTTGGAAGTCGGTTAAAAACGGCCTCGAGCTAATGTGTAGTAAAGAATGATGTATACCCTCTACCAATAGCGAAATAATCGGTAGAGAAGAGTTACAGAAACGAGCTACAGGGCTTGACTAGAAATGCTTTTTAGACAGCCTTCTTTACTTTTCTCAGCCATATAAACATATTTCTCTATCTGTGGGATATTTCGCGAACCAGAGGACGACTTTTCGTCGTACTCCGTGGTAAACCATATCTACTTAAGTATTTAGGTGTACCCTGAAATAATTCTATAACGCATAAAAGATTTGGTGTTTTGATGGGATAGGAATGCTGATTAAGATAACGAAATTTCCGATATCTCAATATGACAGAAAATATGTGGAATTAATTAAAGACGAATGGCAATTAACGCATCGCTGCTAGTATTACTGGCGATTTTCATTTATCGTGATGGGAGAATTATTGTTGTTTAAGGG
>NW_016227420.1:0-1321 GCF_001687245.7 Rhagoletis zephyria
ATTTGTGTGTTTGCTATTTGACATCCACTCACAAGAGTTGTCCAAAAGTTTAGCCAAGCATTGCCATAGTTACCTTGAATGCTTATATCTAGTGTTTACCAACATGCATATGGAAGTATATAAGCATGTAAATTAGGGCGGGTCAATTTGTATAAGAAAATTTTTCGGCTATGCNATGTTATAAGGGGTCGTTTGGTATGAGGAATCCATTTCTGCACTTATATATTTTTTTTTTTAACTTTCACCAGAGGGCGTTACAGTGAATATTTTATTATTTATATAAGGGGTCGTTTGGTATGAGGAATCCATTTCTGCACTTATATTTTTTTTTTTTAACTTTCACCAGAGGGCGTTACAGTGAATATTTTCACATTTTCTGCGAAACCTATCTTCCCAATTTGGAAAACCCCAAGTTCATTTTGGACCCAAGATTCTTCGACAAATTTGCTTAAACTATACATAGAATCGTTCTGTGCTATAAGCGCATTATAAAAAAAAAAAATGACTCGCCCTAATGTTCATACATATACTACACATATGCTAAGTTGTAATGCGTACATGTGTACCTTTAACACAGATGAAAAAATACAAAACTAATTTTTTAGTTGAATATTCATGCCGTTTTTGACAGCACTTCATCCTTCTCTGTTGGGTTGGTTAAATTTTGTTGTGATCTCTATTTCAGTCACAACTACGCTTCAAATTGCATTGCCTTCCTCTCCCACGCTGAGTGTTGATTACTTGGCAGCTGTATAACTTAGACACCTTTAATTTGTTGATGTTCCTTGGGGTGAAATGTGCCAACACCAGCATATGAAGTTTTGCCTTTAGCCGAAAAAGTGAAAAAAGCTATTTTCCGATATGTAGAACGTAACCAAAAAGTTTGGAATATTTAGGTACACATCTGACTTTTAAGTGTGTTGCCAGCATGCATTTTTCTTTAGCATCAGTGTGCCATTAAAGTATGTAAAGCGGTCATGTGGTGCATTAGTGGGCATGTGCAGCAGCTTCTTTAAAGCTCACTTTATATTTAAAGATTGGATTAAAAATAAAGCTATATCTAAAGTTAATAATTTTTATTATTTGTTTTTTTTTTACTATGTATGTTTCTTTGCTGTAAACCAATGGTCCGAGTTGATGTTTGGCCCTCGGAGTGTACGTACGTTTAAAACGCAAGCATGGCTTCCGTCTATCACAACATGATCGATTTATTTTCTCGTTTTTCGATCTGCCGACAGCTATGTAGCTTGGTGGATCTTCTTATGCGGCGAAGTCGATCAGCCTCCGTCCGTTATCGGACGTTTCGTCGGGGAGCCTGAAT
>NW_016227421.1:0-1321 GCF_001687245.7 Rhagoletis zephyria
GCAGGCTAACTTATTTAGAAGCATCTTATGAGATACTCTACCGAATGCCTTAGAAAAGTAAATACAGTCCACTTGAAGTCCTGTCGAAAATTCTGATATACAAAATTCACTAAAAACCAATAAATCAGACACAGTCGAACGTCCAGAGACGAAGCTGTGCTGATTTGAGCAGATTAAAGATTTGACCGCAAAATAGAGTTTGTCATTAACATCAATTTCAAAAAGTTTAGAAATGGTCGAAAGTTTCGAAATCGGTCTATATTTCCGAACATCATTTTTACTTCCGCTTTTGAAGAATGGTGTGATTGTAGTTATCTTCCAGTCATTGAGAAACATACCCGATGAAAGTGATTTATTAAAAATTATATCTAACGGAATTGACAACGATGGACAACCTTTAACTAAAATTGCAGACAGTCCATCTACATCAGTTTGCGAAGAAGACTTGAGAGAAATAATGCCCTTCAAAATGTCATCCGATGAAATATGTAGCATACCTAAGTTAAGAAATGATGATATTTCGGAAGAGAAATCAGGAGAGTGTATATCTTCTTCTTTCTCGTAATTAGACATAAAAAATTCAGCAAACAAATTGGCTGCATCGTTAGGGGTAGTAGCAAATTTGTCATCTAGAATTACGGAAGCAGGTATACTTGAGCATAATTTTATAGATTTAACAAAATTCCATAATGATCTTGGATTAGCTTTAATGCTCTGCTCAGTGTTCCGAATATATTTTCTATAACGCAGATTGTTTAAATATTTAAATTCCTTAAGATAATGATGGTATTTTACAAAAAGTGACTTATTACTAGTTGCTTTGAATTTCTTTAAATACTTGTTTTTGAGATTTTTAAGTTTCTTTAAATCTTTGTTGTACCACGGCGATTTGTATGACCGCTTCTTTTTTAACGGTATATTATCTAAGCAAAATTTGTTCATTGTTAATTTAAAAGTGGAAAAGCAGCTGGGCGTTCATCCCTTTTAAAGTCTAAAAGAGTGTTATTTAAACTTGGATAGTCACAAGATGCATAATTAAAAACATTTCTATCAATAGGTGATACGGCTGAGAACTCATAAAAATTTAGATTAATATCTAAAGGAATATGATGTATACCAACATCAGATATCGGTGAAATACACTTCGATAAACTAAAGCTAATATTGTCACTTGCAAATATAAGATCCAATAGTCTATTTAAATCATTGAAACAACAGTTTATTTGGTTAAGATTAAGGCTTAGGAGGCTCTCTACAAAATAGGACTCCTGATTAGTGACAACGTTATTGGGCATAAGACAAGCATTTCTTGAATTACCAC
>NW_016227422.1:0-1321 GCF_001687245.7 Rhagoletis zephyria
GTTGATGGTCAGGTTGTGTGCAAACAAAATGAGTGATCAAGCACAAATGTCGCGATATTAAAATTGTCATCGCCTGCGCACACAAAACCAGCTTTATCTGGTGCACAAGTTACAATTGTCAATTGACCCCTGCTGACATGCCAAAAAAAGTTGAGCCAGTGTTTCACTGACTGACATCGTTTAATTACAATTAACCGTTTACTGGTCTGCTAATTAGTTGGTGTTTTTTGTGTTTTTGCCAGTTTATTCTGCAATCTCATCATTGGTGTACTTCTTATTTTCTCCCGGGTTTTTAAACACAAAAACAGCAGCAGCAGCAATAGCAACCTAAAAATTGCACCTTCATGATTGGTACTAAAACTCGCCTGATCACACACTTGTTCGCCCAGAAATTAATTAATCTTTGCTCATTAGCAAACTTACCCTTTTTATCATTTAAAAAGTNAAACATTTACCCTTCCAAAAGTCTGCGCCGTCACATCGCCGTACCGCCCATAGGCGACCGTATGCGGCCGGCTCTTCGAGTGAAACAAACTAATGTACCGCTCCATTTTCAACTTCCACTTTAGCTGGCGAATGCTTCTGCTGTGCACCGCCACCAATGTCATGTACCGACCGCAGTCGCCTAGTCGGCGAGTAAGGAAGATCGCCTTGTAGTGAACTACGCCGACAAAGGCAATCGCCGTCAAACCGGTGGTGAAAAGGGAACATTTGATCAACGGTGAAAGGGTGGACGATTGGTGGTGGGGCAGAAGCAGGGTGATCCAGGTGACGGCATTCTGTGGGTAGACCACCAGAATGAGCGCCCACATCGCCCGGCCGTACACTCGGTTGAAATCGGCGAGGAAGCGTAGACAGGCGCCGCTGTACTGCAGATGAAGCCTCAGTCGAAGTTCGCTAAAGTAGCCCAGCCGGCCTTGTTTCAAGAACGCCCATACCTGCTCCAGTTTGAAGCGGTAGGCGTAGCCGACGAGGACGACTACAAAGCCAAAAGTGTGGCTTTGCTCAATGAAAAGGCGGCCCGCAATGAAGTACAGCGGGCCAATGAAAAGGAAGGAAGTGTAGGCAAGAACGTTGACAGCCTCCAGTTGAAATAGTCCCAGCTGGGCAAATTTGTAGCTCAGAGAAATGCAGAGAACAACAAAGAAGTTGTCTAAACGGTAAAAAAATGTGAAAAAAAATAGTGGTGAGCAATTATGTAAACTAGCAATAAAAACTGTTGATTGTTTTAAAAAAGAGTAAGTTTATTTACTAGTAGAAAGATTGTTAGCTCTCACGAAGAGTCTACCAAGAAGCAGCAGTCGGTCTCGAAAAAGCAGCA
>NW_016227423.1:0-1081 GCF_001687245.7 Rhagoletis zephyria
GATTTTGAATGTTGATGAGAGTTTGCCTAACCTTTATTCGAGTAGTCTTCGAAGCCCATATGTATATCGTACGACCAACGTAGTACATCGATCTCAGGATCCTTGGAGTGCATCCGCAGGATTTTCCCGCTACACCTTTGCACACCATTTGCGCTATGATAGCATTGTAGCCAGTATAAGTCCCAGACACTTCAGTTCTGTGGCGACACCCACCGCGATCCCATCCAAGTTCCTCATCCCCTTAAGAATTCTGTTTCTGGTGTAGGAGACGCTGCACGGTGCACTTTGTTAGGGGTGTGAGTGATAAAAATAGATACAAATACATACATATAAAAAAATTTTATGAAATAAAAATTAATTGTGATAATGACCTAAAATAAAAAAAAAAATCTGAATTTTCCAAATTTGATTTCGATTTTGCTCTGTCTATGTTGGTTCGAAAGATATTTGACTTAAACTTCAGCTAAGTTTAGTCAAAATCAAAAAAATGGTTTCAGTGATGAACATTTTGATTTTATTTGAAAGACACATTAATCATTTATTTAAAGTAAGTTTTTTCTTAGATTTGTACTAATATAAGTTCGTTCATTTTTGTGTCGCTAATCAGTGGCGTAGCCAGGGGGGTGGGGATTTGTGGGGATAGATCCGCCCCCTTGAACTACAATTATTTACTTTTGAATTAATAACACAATACTATTTTATTCTTCTGATTTACATTTTTTTATTTCAGACGGATGACAAATTATCTTTTAATGAATATATGAGAAAAATAAAAGTAAACCATAAATTAAAAAAAAAACGTCTACGACAACAAGTAACATCCGAACTATATCTTTTTTTATTACCTAAAAATTTGGATAAATAAGAGCCTAATACCATTAAAAAAATAAAATTGCAGTATGGTAGATTTGCAAATTTTATATTTAAACATTTAATATCGCAAGTTTTGGAACAGTAACTTTTACATAGCTAGCTTTTCGCGTTCTCTCCTCTAGGAAGATTGGTCTGCTTCTTTTTTGCGACCTCTTCCACTAGGCACCGAAACTACCACGTTTTCTTGCAGTTTTCTAAGTTCATACGA
>NW_016227423.1:1160-1321 GCF_001687245.7 Rhagoletis zephyria
ACTAGGCACCGAAACTACCACGTTTTCTTGCAGTTTTCTAAGTTCATACGAAGAGGAGACATTTGAAAGTGTATAAAAAAGTATTATAGCGATTTTTGCAAGAGTAGTTAAAATTTCATGCTATTTTTTTTTCAGAATATAGAAAAATTTTTCACTCTGCT
>NW_016227424.1:0-87 GCF_001687245.7 Rhagoletis zephyria
GTTTAGATTTTACATTAAATTCGATAACTACTTGCCAAAATCTTTATTTCTACATTAATAAAATTTTAGTGAACATATTTTAAAATG
>NW_016227424.1:434-718 GCF_001687245.7 Rhagoletis zephyria
TTTAGTGAACATATTTTAAAATTGTTTAGTGTCATTATTCATCTGATTATTTCACAATGTAGCTAGCCAGGAGTATTACAGTTTTCTATATCGGATACGTTTATTTCTGATATATTTCGGACACTGAAATTACAATTTCGATATTGTCTTTGTCCATGTATTTAAAGTAACTTGAAAACGGAATTTACCTTAGGACCCATAGGCCTCATGACTTTCAGAGAAGTGAGTATTATCTAATTCTAGTATATTTCGACAATATCGTTGTTTCTGTGGGTAAACTGTTA
>NW_016227424.1:773-1321 GCF_001687245.7 Rhagoletis zephyria
ACAATTGTCAACTTATTGAGCATTAAACCTCTTCTCTTTCAAAAAAAAGGGGAAATGTTCGGTTATTTGTTCAATGGTTTTGGGGTGGCAAGCGGAGACGGGCACATTAAAAAATTGGGTAAAATTAGAATTTTGACAGAGAAAATGTAAATCCAACTACGGCTACGCTGACCACAATATTTTTTTAAAAAAAGGTCCATATNTTGTTTTATTACCACTCGTGTGTGTGAAAATTGTTTGCTTTGGGTTAAGCATTTGGACACATTACCCCAAAATTATTGTACAAGTAACCAGGCCGTACGCAACAATATACCTTTTGCTTGTTCAAATTTCGATTCTAAGAACAAAATTTTGTAAATAACAAAAAAATGAATAACAAAACTTGGAGGGTTTTAGATATTGGGTATGGTAGCACGAAATGTTACAATCTACTTAATTGTCAGGTTGTTAATATGGCCACGAAAAAGTGACAATGGAACTACCTTCTTTTTGTATCATGCAACCAACTACTATCAAGTGCAACTGATTTGCCGCTATTTAAACTCGAC
>NW_016227426.1:0-1321 GCF_001687245.7 Rhagoletis zephyria
TAAAAAATATTTTTTAATTTCTGAAAAAAATCAGATGTTTGAAGAGTAAAAAAGAAAAAAAAATTTATTTTGCATATTTTTAATATTTTTCCAACTAGAAAAAAAAAAAAAATTTATAGAAATTTAAAATAATTTTTTTTAATAAAATTTTTAAATATAAAAAATTTGTTCTCATTTTAAAGAAAATCTAAAATTTCGGGTTGATGAAGACTTCTTAAAAACAAGTAATTTTTAATTAAAAACACATATATATAAAAAAACGGGGGAAAAAAAATATTCTGACGAGTTGATAGCCTCCTTCTTTTTTGAAGTCGGTTAATAAAAAATAAAAGCACAAAAAACTATAATTATTATTAACCGAAAGATTCGATATCTCTAATGCACCATATCTGCAATAACAAAAATCATGATCCATGTGCATATCCATATCCTAGAGCAGAGGAATCCAAGCTTTTTTTTTCTCGCAGACCACTTTCAAACTACATTTGCACCATATTGACAAAACTCGTCAAAAACATTGAAGATTACGATCTAGGGATGGAAATTTGCGGCACGGCTGAGTTCCAACCCTAAATTCGGAGTAGTAAAAATAAAAAGAAAAAAAAAGAAAATGTCTTTGTGTTTAATTTATTAGAATAAAATGGTTACTGACTTGCCTGACTTCTTAAACTTAAAAACTAAGTCATATTAAAGATAAATTTAGTTGAAGAGCGTTAACTATTTTTTTTTTTTAACTCACAAAAGAGGAAATCAAAATTGATTGCTCTTGAATAAAGTTGAAGGGAGGAGGAAGGTGGCAGTGATATTCCTGTATGTATCTCCTTTACTATCGAAAGCAGATAAATTTTCGTGAACACACACTTACAACTAATGAAACCACATTTGTTCACGACAACGTAGACCCCCGTCGAATTTCCCGTGGATCCCGTAGACTAAGTACATATGTACTTACGCGTTCAAAAAAAAAAAAAATACCTTAAGAGCAGTTTAATTGTAAATATTTCAATATCTACCAAACCGCTTATGGCACACTTATTTCATTAACCTACTCCAATAAATATTGCTGCAGCGCTGTCATAAATAATTAAAATTTAATAATTGTAGAAATTTAAATTTAATTGCCATTAAAAGTGTCATACTGAAAGTATTGCCAATTGGAAAGAGAAAAAATATTGAAATGGCAAAAAATAAAAAAATATATGTAGGAATTAAATAATCAAGTAAATACAACACTGCGAAGTGACACATTTAACATATGCTGGCATTGTAACAGCACACTTGCATGCATACGCACGCACAAGGGTGTGAACGCATTAATTAT
>NW_016227427.1:0-1321 GCF_001687245.7 Rhagoletis zephyria
AATGTTTGCACACAGCGAAATGTGGTGTTGATTCAAACACAACATATGAGAGCGCATTTACATGCGTGGCTGTAGCTGAGTGTGCAAATAACCCCAATTTTCACTAAGAGCATGGGATTGATTTCATATATCTCTATACCATTTTCGAGTAATTTACCATGGGAGGTGCCACGTCCCTTTTTCCAATAGCCCCAACTTTTCTTCAAGACCAGTCGCGTTCCAGTACTCTTCCATAAACACATTCAGAGATATGCAGTATGAAAAATTCGATGTGTATGGGAAGTGCCACGTCTCCTTTTCCGATAACCTTAATTTATCCCCATGAGTATGCGATTGCTTTCATATATCTCCTTACCAAGTTCGAGACCTCTTCCATGAACATTTTCCGGGATATGCAGTATGNAGACCAGTCGCGTTCCAGTACTCTTCCATAAACACATTCAGAGATATGCAGTATGAAAAATTCGATGTGTATGGGAAGTGCCACGTCTCCTTTTCCGATAACCTTAATTTATCCCCATGAGTATGCGATTGCTTTCATATATCTCCTTACCAAGTTCGAGACCTCTTCCATGAACATTTTCCGGGATATGCAGTATGAAAAATTCGGTTTGTATGGGAGGTGCCACGTAACTTTTTCTATAACCGCAATTTTTATCCATTAATATGCAAATGTTTTCATATATCTCCATACCATATTCGAGTAGTCTACCATAAACACTTCCAGAGATGTGTAATATGAAAAATTCGGTTTGTATGGGAGGTGTCACGCCCCCTGCACCTAGCGGTATGAAATATACTTTACATCCGATTCTCATACCTACCATATATAACACAAAAAATTTCATAAAGATCGCTCGAGCCGTTTAGGAAGAGTTCGATTTTTATATGTACGATGCGAGAAGCATAGAAAAAATTTCGATGAAACAAAAAAATATTTTTTCTCAGGTTGACAACTATCCTATCTTTTAAGTTGGAACCAACAATACACACCCACAAAATTTCATTGAAGTCGGTCAAGCGGTACCGGAGATTAGCTTAATCGAACACAGTGGCACGGGATATTTATATATTAAGATATAACCACCTACCATAGATNATATTTATATATTAAGATATAACCACCTACCATAGATACGTTTGCGTACCAAATTTCAATTTGATTTGACTTATGGTTTTGAAATTATTGCTGATAAAATTTTCCTCGCCTATGGGATGTGCCACGTCCCCTTTTACAAACCCATTTATTTATACCATACTATACGCACCTAACATATATATAACTGTATACCAAATTTCAAGTTCATGTGACTTATGGTTC
>NW_016227428.1:0-1321 GCF_001687245.7 Rhagoletis zephyria
CTAGTTACTCAAGGCCTTCTGCCCTTGGTCCTTCCATTTTGTTTGCGGGTACCCTACCAACTCTTCGGCAACGCAGCCGGAATACCGTCGGCTCTGCGGGCCTTGTTGCTCTTATGCCGCCTCATTACTGGTCTCACCTCGTCTTGGTCGAGTAGAGGAAAGTCAGCTTCATCGCAATACATTGGTTCGTGTTCTCCGTCATCAAACGCGCCACCTGTATTGACTTTAAAATCATTGAGAAGCATTTCCTTCATATCTCAAGTGTACTCTCGATATCTGTTACCAGATTTGCATCTCCATCTTTGCAGGAGCTAGCCCCGGCCTTAAAGCCATTTGATTGCTGCCTTATTTTCTGATTGAATTTTCGGCTGTCAGTATCTCAAGCTCTTCGCACTCACGCCTCTCTACCCATTTTATATTTTTTTGAAAAGACGTCTCTCTTCCCTACTTTTTTCCCGGTATCATACTCCTACCTTGTCGGTAACGACAACAACGAAAATGAGAATAAAAAAGCGACGCCTACCAAAAATAATAAAAATATTGTATCTCGAGAACCTTTCTGTTTTTCGGAAACTTTCGCAGCTTCAATTGTATAGTTTTTGTAGTTCAGGTACCTAAGTTTTGTACCTCCGGAATACCAGCTGTCGACTACCTAGTCGTAATTATTTCAACCTTAACATAATATAACAATGAATGTTAAGTGTACGAAGTCATAAATAATAAGATTACATACTGCATTGTTCTACTTATTTTCCCCCACACTTACGCATTTACATGCAAGTCATTTCGGTATGAGTAACCAAGTGGTTTGCACACTGGTAAAGCCAAAAATATTCGGTCATTTAGCCAAAATACCAACGTTCGCACTTCACACGCACAAATAATATTCATCATTGTTTACATACACGAAAAAATGTAAGCAATTTGTTATNATATCAATCATAAATACAGTATATACATATGTATGTACCAAATATACATACATATATGTATGTATATATAAACTACATAAACATTATGTCTGATAGGCTGTTGACTGACTGCTCTGTATCCATGCAAAACAAAATTTATGACATACGCGCCTAAAAATTCTAATAAAACAGCAAAATAAGTATGTATGTGATCATTGAAAGCACTTTTACAGCACACTTTCAATGGAAATATTGCAAAATTATTGCATTTCAAATGGCCTAATGGAAAAAAGCGAAATCGTTCAAGTACCACTAAAAACGTATGCCAAGTGTTAATATACTTATGGGCGATATTTATACTTGCAGTACAGTGAAATAAAGTTATGTGGGCACAATGTGCAAAAGTCATA
>NW_016227429.1:0-1321 GCF_001687245.7 Rhagoletis zephyria
AAAATGTACCAAACAGAAAACAAATTGCCAAATGAACCACCAGTGGCAACCGCGGAAGTGATCAGCTGTTTCGAAGGTTGCAAGTTTTTGCAAGTTTTTCGTTCTCGTACTTCTATGGATATATTTTCTCTTTGAGAGCGAATGCTGCTAAATTCTGAGAATGTCTGCTGTTGGATAATTTTATTCGCTAAATACGAGTACACACCTCATGTTCGATCGATGCTATACTGATACGATATATGTTTATATGCACATGCTCAGCTTGGGGCGACAGAATTTTCTTAATTGACATTCAACCTCATTGCGTTAGTCGTAAACTAAACTTAAGTGTACGACTCGACGATATTGGCATTGCCTAGTGTCGTGCAGAAATAAGTAAACGAAGAAAATCCTCGAAAGCTCAAAATTTTAGGCAATGCCATGCTCGACTCGACTCTCGGAAAACGACTTGCACTCGGCAGGACGCTCGCAATGAGGCTGATTATTTCGGCCTATGCTGAATATCGTCATCGTCAGTAAAAGTGACGACAGCCATTTTACTGATGCATTAACGATCGTCGACGATGCCGATGACGATATTCAACATACTGCCGATTTTATCTGGTCACCCTAATTTAATCATTAACCCTAACTTCTTATCATTGTCTATTAAATTAATAGTGGAAATTTGTCAAGCTGTGATATAACTACATATGTACATACATACATACGTGCGTAATTCTATTGAGCTGAGCTTAATGATCAGTTGTTCTCTAACATTAACTGAGTGTTGCTGCATTTAATCGGGTTTATATAAATGTTTTAAAAACAATAGCAGATGATAGCTTTTGAACCAAATTGAAAACAGTGCGCAATAAACTTTCGAGTTCAATATCTTCCAATCAGTCTTGCTAGTTAGTTCGAAAGGTATTATTATGGTATATTTCACAAGTAAAAATTTGTGGGACAAATATTAATTATTTTTTGTTCATCAGCCATACGATAATCTCCTTAATTTTGGGAATTTTCATAACTCGTATTCGTTTAATTGATTCAAAATAAAGCATGTTCATACGTGTATATATATAAGCGTAAATTGTGAACAAATAATAATCTTCTTAATTTTGGGAATTTTCATAACTCGTATTCGTTTCATGGATTCAAAATAAAGCATGTTCATATGTTCATATGTGCATATATAAGCGTAAATTGTGAACCAAAATTAATAAATTCTGCGCAGATTCTTACTAAAATTCCAAATTGTTGAACTAGTACTCCCGAATGCCTCAATTCTCGCCTTTCTACCATAGTTAAAATTATTGTACATATTGGTGTTACCATA
>NW_016227430.1:0-1321 GCF_001687245.7 Rhagoletis zephyria
CCGTTATAGAAATGCATAGTGGAACGTTAAGATATCACAAGCAAACGCGAAATCCGGGCCGAAATCCGTTTACAGTCCAAAATGTCTTTCAACTCCAGTCCAGTTGGGCCTTATTCATACGTGGCGGACTAAATACGTATCAATAAACTACAAAGGAAATGGAATGCCTACCCATACCGGATCAATAGGAACTTGGTTTGCTTTGAGGCTCTGGACTCGCTTGTAGGAGTTTTTTTTTTGTTTTCCTCAAATTCTTATTTTGGTTCAAGTAACAGCATCTTCTAGGGAGCTGTGAACTCGACTTCTAACGACCGCTTCTATGCAAAGAAGCTTCACACAGGTGTTCTTGGGAAGATACCCGCGGTGGACATTCTGACTCCCTGATTAAGAAGTCCTACTTTGGCAGAAAGTTAGTAGTGAAAATCCCAGAAAACGTAGACTGGGCAAACGAGCTTCCTGCTTTCGATACCAGATGAATACATTGTTAGATAAGCGATCCAACGATGGAAGGCAGAACACGTGCTGGTAATTATAAACCCTACCCTAACTTGCAATGATACTGGGCAGATATTCCACGGCGTTCAAGGCTTCGTGGAATTAAATTTCGAGACGGGATTAAATTGTCTTTTCAGGCAACAAACAGCAGTAGAGACACGCTTCAACTACTGACCTTTGTGGCGTGGAAGGCAACGAAGTAGCCGATGAACAGTCACAGGAATAATCCTTGGACCGTAACCATTTTGCGGTCTCAGTGGCTATACTCAGAACGCTTTAAAAATATCTTCGCCAAAAAGGATACTATTCTATTAAATAATATTGTATAACCGATCACGTTTTCTTATGCAGCGGATTGATGTGATCGCAGAGTCAGAATATCGGTTCTGCTTTGTAGGCAGTGAAAACACATTCTACGTGTGTACGTACGGCTTTAACCACACAAAAATTATTCTATCTTTAGGCATTTATAGTCGAACCCTTTCCTGTAGGATATTCGCCTACCAACACCCATTTAGGATTTTTTAGGGAAACGGTAGGTATCTTGGGCATTCAGGGTTATAGACTGTCTTTACTGAGGATCTTTGTGTTCGCAGTGTCCCTTTTTCTGCTACACAAAAATGATTTAAATAACTAATGAATTAACGTTAAGGTCATCATTAACAGCAATGAATACAAAGAAATGCGATTACGACTACGTTTACGGTTACGGTGATGCTAACGGGTACGAGTACGAGTACGGTTACGGTTACTATTACGTTTACGGTTATGATTGGTATTAGGATTACGTTTACGGCTACGATTACGGTTACGGTTACGGCTACGG
>NW_016227431.1:0-1320 GCF_001687245.7 Rhagoletis zephyria
ACATTTAAATGAAATTATCTTCAAAAAGTAAATGTCATGGACCAATTTTTATTATGAATTTTATGCGTTTTTTTTAAAAAAAAAGTTATCAAGCTCTTAAAAAATCACCCGTTATAAGAAACTTGAAGCAAAGATAATGTTTGAGCCACTTTCACTTTTGCTAAGTATTTGGCCGAGTTTCCTGATGTTATAACAGAAATGAAGGTACCTACAATTTTTAGCCGAAGCCGAATGTGTTACCGAAAGCGAATACGAATACGATTACGAATGAAGATATATACGAATACGAAGGCGAGGGTGAATACGAAGACTAATACGATGCTTAAGAATAAGTCTTAGACGAAGGCGAAGACGAATTCGTAGACAAAGACATGTACAAAGATGATCAAGACGAATATGACGATGTATATACAAACATAAATGTAGACTAATACGAATACGGTGGCGAATAAGAGTATGCAGTTGAAAACCAAGATGAAGACGAAGACAGTGGCTCAGACGAAAGTGAACACGAATACGAAGACAAAGACGAATATAAACACAAATACGCAGACGCACGCGAAGGTAAAATTAAAGACGAAGACAAATACGATCACGAGTACGAATGCGAAGATGTTTTTTCAGGCTAAGACGAATATAAAAAAACCTTTTTTTTAAAGTTTGTGTTCATGCGTTATATTAAAGAAAATGAATGCGCAACACTCGGCAAAAAAAATAATTCAAAAGTCAATTTTCGCCGCTTGAAACTTGTACACTAAAATTTAATGGGCTACAAAACTGCATACTAATTTTTCTAAGAAATCGAGTTGAAAATTTGAAAATTTCGATCAGAATTTCTTTGTGTTTTTTGCATGAAATTTAAAAAATTAAATGGGTATTAATGGAAACGCGTAAGTAAACCTCGTAACCGAGCAAAAAAAAAAATAAAAATTTGTTATGAAAAATATAAATAAATAAAATCGTCAAAACGTCGGGATATGCATATTTTTGACATTGACTGTATGTACCTTTAAAAATACGAAATCAATCTTAAGGAATGAAATCTACATTAAAATAATTTTTAAAACTTACTGAGGTAATGAAATTTTTTTTTCACTTGATTTTTCCATGAAAATTTGAATAACCCAATCGGAGCTTAACAGATTTTTGCATCATAGAGAATCAAATAGCTATAACAAAATATCTATGTAGCTGTATTTGTGGATTTTCATCTGCAACTAACGGTACAATGTGAGTGACGCGATTTAAATCCCGCTGAATTCAAAAAGGAGTTTGATGAGGGGATGGAGTACATAGCACCTATGTTTACATAACTTCTCT
>NW_016227432.1:0-1320 GCF_001687245.7 Rhagoletis zephyria
CATATGTATGTATACATTAGAGTGGGTAGACAAAATTTTATTTTATGGACAAAATTGAAAACAAACGGTCAACTATTTACAGTGCCCGAGATAATGATAAGGCCGATATTGATAGGTTTTGATGACCTATTATTATTAAACGTTAAAACGCCAAAAGTGAATATAAAATTTTAAACAGGTGGCAACCCTATTCAAAACCTAAAAAAAGGATCAGTCTACTAAGTTACTAAGACGTATTCTACGTCAATATTCCAAATGTTAGTCAGAGTCGTAGACGTTTCTGAGCCCGGCATGATTAGGTTTCTCTAATTTCAAATCACCCTGTACCGATAGCAAAGAGCTAACTTCAAAACATAAAACGTTATTTCCCATCTACAGCCCGGGCTCTTTAATTTTACGTCTCATTTTTTAAAATTTTTAAATTTTTTTTTTAAATTCATAAATTCACACACCTAAATTCATGACTGACACTCATATTGTTATATATGTTTGTTCCAATTACCTAATTGCCGAAAATCTGCGGAAAAAATTGACATCGCTTCCTAGTAAAATCGATAAACAAAGACTTGAAGGTTCCTAAAAAGGTCTTAAATAAAAAAATTGTATGTTGAAATAAATAATTTCTAATGTAAGCAACTAAAAAATGCTGTCATAACTAACACACATAGAATTTTCCGTATTCTTCGACATGAGCTCGCCAGGCCACAGTTAAAGGCTAATTTAATCTAACCCAACAACCCAGACACCCCATGTTTTTGAAAAAAAAAAAACCTAAATCGAGTTTTTTCACAAGTTTTTGAGGTTCTATAGATCTAGATATTTTTTTAAAATCTTTAATAAACTAAACTAATCTTCGGCCAACAGTCACCTAAATTTCTTTCCGTACATTTTTGATTCTCTTCTTATTTGGCGCCAAATTTCTTTATCGGTTTTGGCCGAGACCAAAAAGAAATTCGCCCGCATTTTCACCTCTCTTTTGCGAAGTTCCGTCCTCTGTCACTTCACTGCTTTCGTTGCGCATTAAGTCCATTCTATTATACAACTTTTAGAGTTCCACATTCAGTCTTTTATAATACCTGTCGCCCATGGGAACACGGCCTTAAATATAATAGATCACTCGATAGCTTCCAAAAAATTGTCATCTCTGCTTGACATCTTCTATGTTTCTTCGCCGTATAAAACGACGGGCATGAGAGGGGTTCTGCTTACCGAACCAAATTTTAGGTACTATAAATAAAAATTTTAATAATATAATAAATTTTTTCACCATCCTGTATAGACGTTTACATTCTGTGCAGCACCTAAAATTCCGCCGATAAA
>NW_016227433.1:0-1320 GCF_001687245.7 Rhagoletis zephyria
TGTATATGTAACAGGATTTTCGAGTATCGATAATAAGTGAATCTCAATATCGATTTACACTATATAAACAATAATATCGATAATTATTTCTACGTTAAAAATATCGATTGCAAAGTTGACAAATTTATCAGTTATTATGTAAAAAAAATCAATGAAAATATCGATAAAATTATCTTTTATTATATCGATAAATATATTTATTTCAATATCGATAACAGTTTCGATATCGACACCAATATCGATAAATATAACAGTCCCCAGAATCCCGAAATTTTACAAAATCCCGATTTAGTTATATCTTTACAATCCCGAAATAGTTTCCAAACTGAAATGAGATGAACTCAGATGCGGTTAGTTTACGTGAGGTGTGGTGAGAATAGGTGTGGTCAGATGTGGTCAGTTGTGGTGAGTCCAGATGTGGTGGCTTTAAATGTGGTAGGATCAGGTGTGGTGAGTTTGGGACTGGTTGGTTTTGCTGTGGTGAGTTATAGTGTGAAGAATTTAGGTGTGCTGAGTCTCTGTTTCTTTATCTAAATCGTGTTGTTTATAATTACCTGTATCTTAATATTTTTTCCTCTATCTTTATCTTTACTTTTATCGTTATCCTTATCCTCATCTCTTTCTTCATATTTACCCCGCAAATCGTGCTTAAGTATTTGCCAAAAATTTGCGCCTAAAACTATGCCGCTAAGATTTGTCTGTATTTGATTAAATTTGTTGTGCATTTTTAAAGGGCCTAGAAGAAATTTTCCCGGCATAGTTTTAGCCGTAGTTCTTTTGAGAAATAGCCAAGCTTGACAATTTGTCAAGTGCATAGAATTCGGGGGTTAATTTCATATTTTAACTTTATGTTTATTATTTGCTTCATCTACATATTCCTTTCTACCTTTGACGTTATATGAGTGTTTAAACTTATATTACCTTGGTTTTCATTTTTGGTTTAATCTTTACGCACCTTTGTTTTTGTTTTTTTTTATTTTTGCCTATGCCTTTATCCTTTTCTTCATTTATGTACATGCTCACCTTACAGAATCTACTTTTGTCTTTATTATCTGTATTTTAGTTTAAATATGGTTGTAAGAAAATAGCGAAAAAAAATATATAAAACCAATATTTCACTCACAGGCAACGATTTTCTAGCACCTGATAAGGAGTTATGGCTCGTTTTTTACAAAAACAAAAGACAAAGTTTATTTTTCTAAGTACGAAAAACGATTTTTCGCCAGATAAACTGATCAAATTACCCATAGTGCATAGCAAGTAAATATTTAGCTTGTTACTTGGTACGAAATGAAAAATGGCTTAAGCGCCTAAAAGTGT
>NW_016227434.1:0-1320 GCF_001687245.7 Rhagoletis zephyria
ACCCCAAGGCCCACTGTCTCCCCGCCTCTTTTCTCAAACCGGGCTTGGGCAGAGATAACTAAGAGTGACAAGAGCATCATGCAAGAAATGCGATTGACGGGGTGAGGTACTAAAAAAAACTGGTTTTTGATTGTTGCCGATGGAGAGACTTGGTCGCCAGATGAGCGTATCGCCACAATCGGCATCAAAGCTAACTCGCTCATTTGTGCGCACGCACTGAGTTCAAAGATAACTTACACTAGAGCTTAGAGCGCACATAGGAGCGCTGCCCCTGATGAAATTAACCCTTTAAGTACAAGTGTCCAATATATTGGACAACATTTTTTCATAAATTATCATTAATAGCCACTTTCACGGAAGCAATTTAAGTGAAAGGAATGATTATTTTTCTGATGTAATATGAAAACTGACAGAAGAGTGTTATCTGGTTAAAAATTGTTATTATTATTATGTTCTAGTTTGTTTTATTTGTTTAAACTGAGTTGAAACAGATAACCTGATAACCGGGTTATGTATTTTTTTTTACTCGTACAAGTTTAAGCGAACACCAAGTTATTGGTGTTTTCCTTCCTACCAAAATATGCCGCCTTTTGATTGCCCCTTTCTGTTTTCGTGTTCGATTCAAAAATAAAGGCAAACGGGGCTAAATTTTGTGTTCGTTTCTTAAAATGTCACACTCTTGTAAGGCAAAAAAAGCACATTTTCTGCTCTTTGAAGCGTCGCCAGGAGGGAAGGTTGCCNGATGGTTGCTTAAAACGACAATATTATGAAGTACGTGAGCTGGACAAGCACAACAGGTAAGAACATTCCCTTTTACATGGTTGAGTGTAACACCAAACAAATTTTGCACCATGGGAGAGCAACGTTTTTTTGGAAGAATCACCATATTTATACACTCCAAGTGCTCTCTGCAGGGTTAATTCTTTCGTAGTCACTGTGCGAGCCTCTCATTTTATATCGCAACGTTGTATACGCATGAATTACAAGTCAACTAGTGTTCATTTTTTTACCGCAATACAAATACTATTCATGAATATGCTTGTTTATATGTTTGTTGTTCTGTTTGCATTGATATCGTACGCTGTGTTTATTAATTTAATTATTTATTTTGACGTTTATGACTTTAAGCGTTGATTCTTGATGGTATTTCGCAATAAAAATCGTGAGATTACAATATGCATACATACGTATACACTAAGAAACATATGTACATACTTTTTTGTGTTGACACTATAAATGAGTTTGTTTTTCGCAAACATTCGCATATGTATTTGCATATATGTATTTAATCTCATACGTACTTATCCTTACCTAAATATA
>NW_016227436.1:0-1320 GCF_001687245.7 Rhagoletis zephyria
ATTTTCATACACGCTTATGTTGGAATTTTCCATTTTATTATGTTTTTTTTTCGTCATTTCAATAGTAAATAAATATAAAATTTTTTCGTTCGTTATTATATTGTATCAACAAAAAAAATTGTTTTTTTCTTTCCAAGCAATTGTCCTTTGAAATTAATACTTTGGCATGTCTGTATATATAACATCTCGTTTTATGTTTGACAGGCATTCTAACATATTGACACTGGATAAAGTTGTTACGCTTTATGTTTTCATTGCAATATATAAGACTGGCGCAAATTACGACGTCCATGGAGAATAAAATCGTAATTTCGAACAACCGAACCGATGAAAAAATTTATCAACTTTATACCAAAGGCACCTACATTTTATACCAAAGGAATAGGCTCGATTTTTTTCTGAGACGAAAAGCTGATCTTTTTCAACAAACATTTATTCGCTTAAAGATCTTTTAATGCAACTAAGGAGCTCACCAAGAACCCTGTGCGTTACGTTGCCATTAGTGTTGTCAAAGTTTTTTTTTTCAGAAGATTGTTAACACCCAAGAAGAAAACTTTGTTTCCAACAAAAAACTGTAACCTTCCAAATCGAAGGTATTTTCGGAAAATTAAGGTTTCTTTAACGGTATTATTAGAATGCAGCTGATATCATTTTCCTCAGAGGAGGAAATGCTGCACTTCCACCGCCACTTTATTCGTTTAAATTTGAAATTTTGAAGAAACTGAAATTTGTGCTCGGCGGCAATTCAAAGAAACTGACAGTTCGTCTAAAAAACGGCAATTTTAAAATTAAATCGTTAATATGGCAATATTGGTAGCCATTTAATTACGATGTAACTCCTCCTTCTTCCTCCTTGTTTGCGCTATGACTGCGTTTTCTAAGCGCGGCAGTCGCTTTTTCGCCTAATTCAACGAGGCCCAGTGGTCGAGGAGGCCATGTTTTACGGGCAAAATTAGAAAAACTATTATGATTTTAATAACACTGTAGGATCATAGTATCTTTGTCATGCTGAATCCTAATATGACATAAAATTTATAGTGTGACAATTCACAGCTAGCTGCCAAATCAACTGTCAGTTTCTTTAAAAATTATAAAATCTATTTGAAAATACCACTGATTATGATTTATGTCAAACTAAAATATTCTGTTTCTAGAAGTAAGAAAATCTTTTTATAATGCCACTTGTTACGTTTTGAAACAGGCTGTTCACGAATTTTATGTCAAATTGAAATTTTGACAGTTGAAAGCTGGTAAATGGACTGTAATTTTTTTCTAAAAGTAAGAAATCTTTTTATACCCGAGCGCACTTGTGCACAAGGG
>NW_016227437.1:0-1320 GCF_001687245.7 Rhagoletis zephyria
TAGAAAAAAATTGTTGATTTAAAATTGAAAATGATTTCACACTTACACAACTCTGGCATGTACATACGTAGCTGTACTTTCGACAATGTACGCGTGCTACAGGTACCCTCAGAAAACTGGTGGCCATCCGCATTAACAGTCCGCTGACAGCCAAAAGGTTGGTAATTCACAGAAAACCTTCTACTTAAGTACTCTAATGCATTTTTTCCCCCAAAACTATTCTAGATAAATGTTTATTGACTTCCGTTGGCTTCCACTCTCTGATCTGCATCTAGTTAAAAGCGAACTTTTAGTAGTGCCCCCATTTTGTGTGTATGTAGATAAGTGTATAACTAACTTTGCATGTTTACTCGCTCATTGTGCCCTGGACTTTGACGCGCTAATAGCTTTATGCTAATACTTACTTTTGTGGCAAGTTTGTTGTTTATTCGTTGCCCTGGTTGTTTGTTGGGGTCGTGCAATGGTGCAATGTTGTTTGTTACTGCTGCTGTTGCTTTAGTGCCACATTTGCTCGCCAGATATAATCCTTAGTGTAATATCGAAAACGGTGCATTGTTGTTCGCCATTTGCCGCTTGCCTATCGCCTTAGATTTCTGTCTTATGTTCAGCGCTGTTTGCTGGTTGTTGTTGCTTTGGGTGTTGGTTTACTCTTGCCAGGATTACCCCTTTTTGTTGAGTATACCACAAAGCTGATGTAGAATACTTAGGCACTTGCAATTGCTCGAGTTAGTGCATATTTATTGAAAACTTCAGATAATTATTTGTAACTGAAAACAATTATATAGAAGAAAGAGAGAAAGAGATTACAAAATACTTATTGCAAGGTTGTGCCAAGAAGTTAGAAAGTTTTAGGATTCTCTCTATGTACCTATTTTAAATGTGAAGGAACACCAAACTTTGAAGCTGTTATTATTCTGAGATTGCAATATTTCTGTAAAGCCACCGAAAATGCTTAAAATTTATATTTTAAACGAATAATTTGCAGGCTTCATCGAATGTTGCTGAGTGAATGAGTGTTCTTTCATCTTCCTTTTTCTGACTAAAGTCAATCCAAAGACATTTTCTAATCTACTACAATTTCTTTCAGAAACAATAATATTTCACAACCGTCTTCGCTAATGCGACACACCCCGTTTCGCCTCCCACAGTTTATAACTGCATCTTTCGCTCGCTTTTGTTTTATCGAATTCTTAATAAAATGCTACCACAAGCCGCCACGCCTTATCTGCATACATGTGTATATACATATGTATGTATTTACATTAGGATGGCTCAAAAATGCATGTGAAAAGTAAAGTCGGAATTTTATTGCTCTCACCC
>NW_016227438.1:0-1320 GCF_001687245.7 Rhagoletis zephyria
TTTTTTTTTATTTCAATCTAAAATAAGTTCTCATACACTAGGTTGAAGAAACTTGTTTCGAATCATGTAAAATTTGTTAGAATGGTCTTAGAAACTTTTCATTCTAACTTAGCAATATGCTCTATGTGGAAAATGGTAAAAGTTATCAGATTTTTATGAAGCTCAGGGTATATTTGCTCGGTTTAACCAGGGAACGATCGTTGGTCATCTGTGAGAAACAGTGTATCGTGAACGAAGTTTTGCAAGCGGAAATGTTGGTTCTAGAGATCTCTTCCGGACTACTCAGAATGTACGAAATCAAGCACCTAATAGAACCGGGGCTAGTCAGTACACCTTCCGGAATAGAGAGATCCGGCTTCCCGAGCATGAGGAGTTCCCTAGACCGTCTCCGGTTCAACCTCGGCCAGAATGATATCAAGGAAGTTCCTACTGTCGCTTTTCTTGGCGATATTGCCACAAAGGTGCCGCCTCTGGTCAGTTCATCAGCCGCCAAGCCACAAGTCAAAAATGGTAATAATGCGACGCTATCGGAAGTGAGCTGAGGCATTCATCAACGAGCTCCGAGCGTACCATAAATGAGCCCAAAAGCTTTGATTGTCGCCACGCTGTCTGAGTAAATGTTTAACCTTTTACCGTTAGCGCGTTCAACAGCAGCCAATCGACAGCTTCCTTAACAGTAGGAACCTTCGCCTTATAAACCTAAATTTAAGGTTGATGGAGAGCTCCGTGTAAAAGCCGTCTTCACCGACCCTTCCACTAAGCTTCGACCCCTCTGTTTAAAAATTTACTGGTGGCACCATCCAACCACCGCCAGAAAAATGGCAAACTTTTTTGTATAAAAGAAAATGCTTTTAATTTCGCCTCCCCATTAATATAATGCCAACACTTCCATGTCATCAAACAACAAACTAGCCTAGATAATTTAAAATTCACAACAATCTTTGCATCACAAAATCGACAAATGACTTGTAAAAGTGTCAAAATAAACGTTAATAGTACTCACGCAACAGATAAACTTCACACAAAATAAAAACCAATTGCTCGAAAGGAGCTGAGTGGGGCGAGCTCTAATAGCTGAACTCAACCATATCTCGAATAACTGGCGGTCATTAAATTTCTTAGCTTTGAGGAAGTATACAAAGCTAGTATAGCAGCGTAGTATCTACTCGAATTTGCGGCCAATGTCCATTTCTCGCTTAATTAAGGTCGAATTACTACTGAAAGAAGCTTATGTCAACAGTTGGGCAAATAACTTGGAAGGCGCTAAACTAAAACATCGCAGGGGCATGGAGTAGAGAGTGTACTGCTCCTTAGTTAAAT
>NW_016227439.1:0-1320 GCF_001687245.7 Rhagoletis zephyria
AGTTGAACGCAATTGTTGAACGCAAAGTTGAATAATGCAAACACACTTTAACTGAGCCTTAAATAACCAAATTTAGCCGCAGTTGCATTCACAGTGATATAATAGCTAGTGTTGGCAAGCTGTGGGAATGCCCAAGAGATGGCGTGTGTTCAACTATCGAAATCATTAGACCGACGGCGGTGGGCAGTACTGCTGGAACATATTTACCACAGCAGTGGTTGCGGCGTTTTGTTCTGCAACAATAGCTTGCAATGATGACATATCCTATAATGTCGACGAACAAAGATATAAAATTGAAAATGACTAACCTTATTTCCGGCTGATTTGGGAGACCACCCTTGGTCACGACCAGAACGCATTTACCAAGAGGAAAAATCGCAGGGATTGCAGTAGTTCTCCTTGCAATCACCGTTGATGATGCTGTGCATGTAATTAATAGCCTAAAAAGAAAGAAAATTGCATTAATCAAATGTTAAACACAACAAACCAATAAATTTAAATAATTTGTTTACCATTTCACAAACCGAATTACCAAGAAATAGAAACTCACCGCGATGCGATACAGAAATAGAAACCAACAGGGCTTTATTTTCTGTTTTAACAACCGCAGGCCAGCAGCGAGACCGAGATGATTTGGTCGATTGCTAGCGAATATGTTACATCAGGTTAAGCACGACTATTTTCGAATGGCAATTCGTCTACTAGGGAAAACATCGAGAACAATCGGGATATTTGAACGATCGAGACAATCCACTAAAACATCTCGGACTCGCCCATCACTAAACTCAGTTGCCATTTTTCCGTTGCTAGTTGCCATCGGTAATACCATTTAAGCCACTGGCCAACCAGCCGAAGTTCGGTTGTCCTCCGTAATCGACCCATAAAATCGGAATGGAATATGCATGCCCGTTCTGCAAAACATTAAATATTTTGTAAATGTGTGCTCTGTCCGCTAACGAATTCCAGCCATGTGTGAAATATCGTATGTGAAGCCTCCGTCTGACTTAACGATTGTCAAAGGCATGCCAGAAGATGTTTCATCATATGTTTTCAGCCATCGTCTTCTTCGAGTAGGTTCATCGATTCCAACGTTTTTGTCAATGACATGGCACGGTTGCACTGTTAATAACAAAATTTAGCCGCAGTTGCATTCACAGTGATATAATAGCTAGTGTTGGCAAGCTGCGGGAATGCCCAAGAGATGGCGTGTGTTCAGCTATCGAAATCATTATGTACGGCCGTATAGCAAATAACTCTCTTCCAATTAAACATTTTTTTCCTTAACTATTTCCTTTAGTATTACTTTGCCTTTTTTTTATT
>NW_016227440.1:0-1320 GCF_001687245.7 Rhagoletis zephyria
CCATGCCAGTTAACCAACCCCCTATACAAAAAGAAACGCCAATCTGGTTCAACTCAGAGATAAGCTAACTTGTCAGTCTTAAAAACAAAGCTTGGAAAAAATTTAAATTTAAGAATACATTAACAAACAGTATAGTTTAACTATAGAAAGATTTCAGCCCAAGTTAGAAAAGCATGCAAGCAGGCCAAAAGAGAAACATGGAATCGATTTGTCAACTCGCTTAACCCAACGCTAGATACGAGAACCATTTGGAACAAGGTCAAAAAGATAAAATCGCCCAAGGCTCCAGACTTCACTCCCATCATTGTGAATGACGCCATTCTATCTCACCCAAAACAAATAGCAGACAATTTTGCA
Source organism: Rhagoletis zephyria (assembly GCF_001687245.7). Taxonomy (NCBI): domain Eukaryota; kingdom Metazoa; phylum Arthropoda; class Insecta; order Diptera; family Tephritidae; genus Rhagoletis; species Rhagoletis zephyria. The sequence goes on from NW_016227440.1 coordinate 358, forward strand.
AATTTATGGAGTTTATTAACTTTACCAGTATGTCTGACTGCAGCAACCGATGTGGAATCTTGGACGAAGTAACAGCGATGGAGTTAAACCTTACTCTTCAACGCGTTAAAGGAACAACACCAGGAAAGGGTAAAATCACTTATTCCATGATCAAAAACGCATCGAGCACAATCAAAAATCGCCTTTGAGAGCTGTACAGCGAAATCCTCAAAACAGGAACATATCCACATGATTGGAAACATGCGACACTTACACCAATACCTAAGGTGGGGAAAAATCAAAACTCGACTGAAGGGTGTCGCCCAATTTCCTTGATATCAGTATTGGCAAAAATCTTGAATAAAATAATACCGCAAAGGCTGTGGAAAGTTTATTTGCATAACATGCAAGCATCACAACACGCGTACAAAGCAGGTCATGGAGTGCACACTATCTGCCATCTCCTCGAAACAAATATGAAAACCAACTTGGGAAATCTGAAGCACAATGTAGTAATTTCGGAAGACATAGAGAAGGCATTCGACTGGGTCATATCAACGCACATCATTAAAGAAGAATTACAACTTTGGGGTGTACTTAAAATGCTATTAAAGCTCATATTTTCATTCCTGTCGCACAGAAGGATCACCGTCAAAGTAGATGGGCACCTTTCACGCACCTTTACGCTCGATAATGGAATCCCACAAGGGTCACCGCTGTCAGTTTTTCTTTTCAACGCATACAAAAACACACTTTCCAGGTTACTACATAACACACCGGGCATAAACTTCATAGGAATATATGCAGACAATATATTCGCACTCGCTTCAGGAACTGAAGGAGAAGTACAGCAAAGTCTAAATGATCTGGACAGAAAAATAAACAGCTGGACAAAAATGACTGGAGCAGTGATTCCGTCTAACAAGATAGAAGCGCTGCATGTATGCAGGAAAAGAAATTGTCAAGCTAACAATTTAACAGTTA
>NW_016227441.1:0-1320 GCF_001687245.7 Rhagoletis zephyria
AAAACTTGATTAGTTAGTACAAATCAGTAGCTTAGATTAGGTTAGGATACGTTAGGTTAGAAAAAAGTATACGAATGACTCATACCTGCACTTGGAAGCAGGTTTGCCCATTGTGAATTCCCTCTTTGAGTACCAGGAGGTGGCGCATCGTTCTAATCGCGATTAATCTATACTGTCAAACTAGGCCAACCTCCTTTGCTTTCGTGTCTAAGCTGAAATATACCACGCTTACGAGCTTGGTGCTGAAGCCGACTATGTTGCAGCTGCATTTCAGATTTGTAGCGCGAACTACGTTTTTCAAAATCGCCGAATCGCCCTACCTGGAATGTCGACAGCGGCATCTCCCTTCTTGTGGATCAGGCGAAGCACATTGCGATTCCATTCTGATACGTGGAAGCTCGGCAGTTCTTCGCCGACGGCTTTGAAAAGCTTAGCTGATATTTCGTCGACTAAATGAAATTTATTGTTTCTAAGCCACATTAACTATTGCTGTTCTCACCTCATTGTGGTAAAGTGGAGGACCGTGAGCTTCATCCCTATCATTGGCCTAGTTGCATCTTAGTGAATAGTGCTACCTCATTTGATTTAATGATCACGGTGACTTCTGCATAGCAAAGAAAAAACCCAGAAAAGAGAAATCACGACATGGACCAAGAAACTCTTCTAGAACCACCATGTAGATTTTTGAAACGAAACCACTAGATCTAGATAAAAAAGGGGTTCAAATATGCTGGACAAATGCAGAAGTTAACAGGCCGACCAAAACGTTCGTTCCAGAAATCTTAGCTCAGGCAACCAACAAACTGCTTAACCTCAGTCGACCTTACATTAAAATAGACATCTGTAAAACTTTATGTAGCACATTTTGACTAATTCAGGCTGATTGGCGAAGAACATGAAACGGTTGGGCACATAATGTGGCACTGTAAAGCTCTTACTAGCCCAGACTTCGTGTCCTGCGATCACCGCATCTGGATATACATGACGTCAATGGCGGCTTTCCAAGAAACCTTCCAGACGTGGACCATCAGGGACCAGTTACCTTTTTTTGTTGTAACAGCATACAAATTCTCCAACGAGATGGATTTACTGTCCTTAGCCTGATATTATTCCGGGTCGTCCGGGGTTACGTAGATCAGACTGTCATGGAAACGAAGACCTATTGCCCAGTACAAGCCGGTTGTAATAGATTAACTATGGCCGAAGTGATTAGACCATTTGTCGCGTGCGGCCTGGTATTATTTGCACAAACGGAGAGACCTACAGTTATTGCCAACTCTCTACGGTGGATGTGTTTTTATGAGAAGCTTTTAATCTTCT
>NW_016227442.1:0-1320 GCF_001687245.7 Rhagoletis zephyria
AGTTCATGGAGGCATGATACAATTCACACTGTGAATTATACCATGACACTATTTAAGCCCCCTCGCCACGGCAAGACGACCAACGCTGAGGAGGAGAGAAATATTACATGCTTGAAAATGCTTTTGGTAACATGCAGTGCCTTTTGTGTTATAAGCAGGGAACGGATTTTTAGGACCTAAAAACCTATAAAAAAGGCAAAATAAAATAACGAAATAGGCTGGAAAAGGCAAAATAAAATGGCGAAAAGGAAGGAAAAGGCACTAGGTATTGCGAAAAAAGCAAAATAAGGCACTAAAAAATACAGAAAATACGAAGAGCTATCAAAAAATACATTTATTTTAGAAATGTTTATATTACAAGTAAAAAGAGAAAAACTATGAACTAGTTTCATTATATGAAAAATTGGTACTTTGAATCTTTGACTATTTTATCCTTTCGAGTTTCTAACTCATAAAACTTTAATCTGTATAGTTGCAGTAACATTGAACCACAAGATGCATTTTGAAGTTTTCTGGCAACATTTTCATTAGATTTTCGCGAAGAAAAGCCTTGAATGTACTAAATGTGCGCTCGACGTAAGTTAATACAAGTGGAGCTAAATTTAAATATAGAACGTCTGAAACGGTCATATTATCAGGATTAAGGGCGTTTTCCGTCTTTGAATTTTTCCAACACCAATTTGATAAGAGGTCCCTGCGCCTCTATAAGCCGCATGAGCATGTGTATATTTTTTAATCTTAAAAAAAAAATTGTAAATGCCATAATCGCTTTTTTAAAGGTAGAAAAGTTAAAAAAAGGCAAATATCTTAAAAAAGGCAAAAAAAAAGGCAACCACAAATGTGTATATATGGAATCAGGGAAAGTTAAGTCGTGGACATTCTTAATCGATATACTCTATCTCTTTAGCAAAAAAAAGGCAATTTCCATAAAATCCGGTCCCTGGTTTTAAGTCATTTAAAAAATAAAGAATATGCAATTCGAAGACATTTTGATTCTTTTCATAAGGAAACATTCTGATGAAGAAGAAATACAACGACTTTTTAATGAAAAAAAGTTAATTTTTTCCAAAGAATTAAAGGGTGGTTGTTAAAGGGAATATGTATGCGATTAGAAGACATTTTTAATCATTTCATAATGATATGGAAAATTTTAATGAAGATGACTTTCAATTTTTTTATTTAAATTTTCAATATTTGACGTGGGTGAACTTGCGCCGGGTATTTAATGTTCGGCTCCGCCCGAACTTAGACTTTCTTACTTGTTTAGTTATGAAAATATTGAAGTAAAACTAAAATAAAAAAATTCAAAATTCATTTGGA
>NW_016227443.1:0-1320 GCF_001687245.7 Rhagoletis zephyria
TGTTGTCTCGAGTCTCTCTAGTTGGATCCGCAGCCCTCTAGCCCTTATTCATTTCTAGCCTATTTTATTTCCATACGAATATGTATTTATATATTTTCCAATGAATGGTACAAAAATTCTATTTAAACCCATTATACCAGGGACAAAGATCCCATTGGATCATATTGGTACATACATTCCAATGAGATTTTTATACTTAGTTCAATGGGTTTCTATGGAATTCATTTATCAGCGTAGTTATCGAATAGCGCATGTCATTTCGAAATACACAATGATATAGTAATGACGCCGTCCTTTATAACGATTCGAAATAACAAAAACCAAACCATGTTTCTGCACGAATATCTGAATATCAAATAGTTTCCAAAGATATTTATGAAAGATTCACCCAGAAAATCGGGAATTTGTATTTACTAAATATTTGTGTGCATTCTGCTAACGAAAAACGCGAGATGATTGGAAATTTTGATTGAATATTTGCTGATCGAATGATTACTTGTACAAAAACAACAACATCATTGTTAGACACGATGGAAGTATAGATTTGATAATAAACAAAGAATTCGTTAACTTTCCATTACAATCAGCGAGTAATGTATGGTTTAATGGTTTCATCCATCATGAGCTCCAGTGGTCGAGTGGTAATGTCGGCGGTATTTCACCTGAAGGTGCCGGGTTCAATACCCGTCTTCCCAAATTTTTATTTTTTTTCTTAATTTTCAACAAAATTTTGTATACTAGAAATTGTTTATTGACTTTATACTAAATCGTTTATTGAAATTGTTTATACTAAATCGCGGACATAGCTGTAAATGAATTTTATGTTAAATGTTATGTTCGCATAAATTTAACATAAATTAAGTGTACACTGTACACATGTTCTATCAGTAAGTAAATCAATTTAAACAATAATCAGTCGGTAATCAATCAATTTTATTGGATATAATCTAACATATTCTCTGGAGAATATATTGTATTAAAAAAAAAATTCCGGATTTTTGTGTCCCACATTTTGCCGCCCATCTGGAATCTGCCGCCCTGTGCGCAGGCACCGAAAGCACACTTGTAAATCCCCCACTGGTGCGTCTTACGATAATTGACGATTGACATTGCTAGCACTTCAGCAAAGCAAATCAAATCAGTCGCTGCTGAGACTTCACTGCGCAACTATTCGAATAATACACATAAAATGTTTTGGGATGAATGGGAAATACATTATTTATGCATAGAAAATATGGATGGATGTGCGTAATGCGTGATCTGCTATTGCGTTATGAGTACGGTGACCATAAATATGGATTCAAAATGAAGGACAATTTT
>NW_016227444.1:0-1320 GCF_001687245.7 Rhagoletis zephyria
CAAAAGCCCAAAAACTAAAATTAGGCGTAAATGCGCTCAGCGAGCGAGCAAGCGCGGTTTTTTTTTGGATTTATAGCGCATTTATGGTTTGACTTTAAATTCCTACGTTGCTTATTTATTTTTGTTATTTTCTTGAAAATCGAAAGTCAAAGAACTTCATTGTTTCGATTTCCGCTGCAATGCGCGCCGAATAATGAAATGAAAAAAAATAAATAAAAATCAACCTAAAAAAAATTTGATCAGCAAACAAATTAACATAAATTGAAATTCCTTTGACGCGATTGCATTAAGCAGTCACCTAAATATGAATACGAGTAGGGATTGTTTTCGTGTGCGGTATGCGTCGCGAGACTTTTTTAAAGATAACACTAATAAAGTAAGCAAATAAATTTGTCGTTTGTATAAATGAATACATAAATGGATGGGTATTTCTAAAAGAGGAGAGCAACGGAAAAAGCTTAGCATGGGTCTTACCTTCACTTGGTGTGTTTTTTTTTAAATTTTTTTTTTTCAGCAACGGAAGCGCAGAAAAAAAATCTTAGGCAACAGTGTTAAACACACGTGTTAGAAATACATTTTCCGGNGTACGTGATTTGTGTTAATTCAAAATCAAATAAAATTTTTATTTAGTCAACAAAGTCAATATGCCGAAAGTGCAGCTGTCTAATGCAAAGTAATATTGCGCGTATGCCGGAAGAATATCAAAGTAAAAAAAAAAAATGTCTGAGTTTAGTATGCAAAATTGGCTGGCAGTACTTGGTTAACGGTGTGTAAATTTTTTTTAATAATTTAATAATCATAAAAATAATATTTGCCTTTCTTACAATTTTTATACCTTCGATTCTAAAGTATCTTGCAAGGCAATTTGGAAAGTAAAAAAATTTGGCCCAACGCCGGGTTCTGCGTTTTACTTTTTTCGTTTATCTATATTCGGAATTTACAATCGGGTCTTATCGATGACATATCGATGTTCCAGTCTCGAGAAGAAAATTTGTTTGTACCAAAGTTCATTGACCTCAAGCACCCCGTCTTAGTACTTAACAAATAAATCTCAGTTCTTATCACTCTACCTTACCACCCTAACGTCGGTAAATTAAAGCTAAACAAAAGTTATCAAACTTTTGCTAACGAAGTATTTCGAGTATTCCGGTAGAACTATTTAAAAAAATATATTGCGGAATATAGCTGTCACCGAAAAATGTTAAAGGGGGCACCTTTAGGTTCGGCCAAAAAAACAACTTTTTTTCCGAATTGTCTTGCAAAATCACTTAAGAGCAGTGATGCCAGACATTCTCTGTTAAATATCCCACGGAAATGGGG
>NW_016227445.1:0-1320 GCF_001687245.7 Rhagoletis zephyria
CTCTATTGCACACATTGTGAAAATCGGGCTCGGAAATTTGTATACTTCCGTCGTATCTAAATAAAATATGTATATTTATTCATTCTTACTACATTTTTCTTAACGTTCAACAGGCAAGTAGATTCAAAACGTGCGTTGCCAAAACCTGAACTTGGTAAACCAGAAGCTAGCACAACTGTGAAGAAAATTTTTGTTGGTGGTTTAAAAGAAAATCATGATGAGCAGACGTTGACAGAACATTTCTCACAATTTGGCAATGTTGTAGGAGTTAAGATTTTAACAGACAAAACAACCGGGCGCAAACGCGGTTTCGCCTTTGTAGAGTTTGACGACTATGATGCAGTGGACAAAGCAGTCTGTAAGTTTTTTTAATCATTATACCTAAATAAAATAGCTTATTAAAGAACTGTATTCTTAATTTAACATTGCTCAAATTATAATAAATTTTGTATCTGTTCTTTCTTTTAGTGCATAAAAACCACACAATTAAATATGTTCTAGTAGATGTAAAAAAATCTGTCTACAAACAAGAGTTGGCTAAGAAACGTGCAACACAGGCACAACAAGCAGGTGTACCCGCGGGTGCTGCGCCTCCGGCAAATGGCTATCAACAACCTGCTGCCCCGTATGCCCAGCAGCCAGCTTACGGGTATCCGCCACAGATGGGCCCGCCGGCATACAACGGATGGGGTGGTTATCCCCAGGCTGCACCACCGGCTGCATATCAACAGCCACCTCCAGCTGCACCCGTTGCAGGCTACGGAGCCTACGCAGCTCCACCACAAAACGGCGCAGCTCCCGGATGGGGAGCTCCTGCGGCCTATCCAGCACCAGCCGCATGGCCTCAAAGTGGTTACGCAGCTCCACCTGCTGCCGCACCCGTACCACCACCAGCAGCTGCACCCGCCGCAGCACCAGCGGTGAATAGTTGGAATGGTGCAGCTGCTCCTGCACCAGCCGCTCCCCAAAGTTTTGGTGATTACCAACAATCTTACAATGGTGGTCCACAAAAAGCGGGCAGCTTACAAGGAAACCGAATGAACCCTTATAGTGTCTCATCGGCGCCTAGTTACGGTAAGCAATAAATGTAAATATTTATACATGTTTATCGGTCCATTAAAACATTCATTTGCCCTTTCCTTCTTTTCCTTATTTGCAATTTAAACGAAGTTTAATATATTAATTTTCATACACGTTTATGTCTATTGATGCAGGCTCTAAAAGAGCAAAACCCTTGATCTAGATGTAAGCTAGTTATTTGGATGTAATTTACTTACATTTCGTTAATTAAGTGCTGACTATGATTTGTAAAAAAAAAAA
>NW_016227447.1:0-1320 GCF_001687245.7 Rhagoletis zephyria
CTGAGGCTCGGTGTCTTTTGCAGCAAAGTAAGGACACAGGCAAAGTTTTCCCTCCGTAGATTCTTTGGCTGCTGCAGTCTGATCTAGATATTCCTCCTCCTCCTCCCATTCCAGACAGACAGAATATTATTCACTTTTTCTACTACAACTACCTCAGAGAAGAATCGAGAGAAGCAGAGGAGCAGGAATCAATCATCATCAATATCACTTTTGCTGGGAAGCAGTCAGAGAGAGACAAAGAGAAGGAGAAAGACTAAAACAAAAACACTTAAGCAGACAAAAGTGAGAATCAGAAGAGGAGAGAAAACAAAGGAATAAGAAAGAGAGGAAGTTCTAATTCCTAAATATGTACTGGACTTTATAAAAAGAGCCGCAGCCGCCGCCGCCGTTGCCGTTCATGCATGATTCATGAGAGAATTGAGCAGCCAAGAATTTCATCATCAAGTAGAAGGAGAAAAGGAAAGGAAAAGGTACGACCACCACCACAAAACCAAGGCAAAGAAGTATAAAATAAAGTGAACCTACCTTTTTGTTTCCCAGAATTGCTGCTGCTGCTGCTGCGGTCCTCTTTTCTTTTCAATCAATCAAAATCTGTCCGTTCTCTTCTTCTTCTTGAATTTTAGGCCGAACAAGAAGAAGTTCTTCTGCTGAAGAAGAAGTTGAAGTTGATGGCGCCGCTGGAGATGGCTGAACACTCACTTTTCTAAAGAACACTCCGTCCGATTTGATTGTTCACTGCAAGAGAAAAAAGAAGACAGGTTATGAATTTAAAATGAACAAGAGCAAACCAACAAGAGCAAAAAACCAAACCTTTTATCAGAGCATCAATCAAAAACAAAAAGCCACACAGAAAAGAAAAAAACGGTAGCACAAAAGTTGTACGAAAGTTGAACTGACCGCCGTACAGTTTGGCTGCTGCTGCTTCTTTGCACGATGATTTTCAGAGGAAGAAGAAGGAAGCCAGAAAAAGAAGCCAGAAATAGAAAAGGAAAATATTCTTGCTGTTGTTGTACATTGTACGACGGCGGCAACCGAAGATGAAGACTAATGAATCGGCTGATTGGAGTTGAGCTCTCAGTGCAGTGGCCACCACCAGCAACAGCAGCTAATCGCCCTTTGATTGTGATCGATTTAGCGAATTATTAAGAAAAAAATATAGGAAAAGTATAGGAGAATAAAAATCTAATAACTTTGCGGTTTCGGTTCGTGAGCAAAGAATCGAGAATCGAGAGAATTTCGGAGAACTTTGGCGAAGACGTGAACAAGATCGAGAGAGAGAGAGAGAGAGAGTGTTCTCAGCGGGTGGAAATAGGCAAAAAC
>NW_016227448.1:0-1320 GCF_001687245.7 Rhagoletis zephyria
TATTGGCAGTACGTTGAAAGTACATCCGCTAACATTAGAGTGCAGATATGTAATGATAGAGCGAGAAAACCAACCAACCAATGTACTCAGAATGACATTTGAAAAGAATAAAAAATTATTAGCGGTGCAGTAACCGTCATTATTTTAGAAAATTAAATTTTAATTAAAGCCAAAAAAAAAATTCTGTTTAACTTTTGAACAAAAAAGTAAGGAAAAAGGAATCGTGTTGCACGCGTCAGTATGTTATACTATTTACTTAAAAATGAGCCGTATCAGGGAAAACGGGCCGCCGGTTACCACAAAGCTCGCCCCAATAGCGTTCAGGGAAAAATTTTTGATTATTTTATTTTTCTATTTTTTTAATATTTGTAATTTAAACCGCCCCTGGAGTGACTTGACAGTGGTTTGTTTGTAATAGTTCACAAACATTTATTTGATAGGCTGTCTCTCTTTGATTGCGGAATAAAAACACATTGTGAAGATACGTTGCTATCAATATAGAAGTATTAGATATATGGCTCTCCCATTGAAACATATGCGTTTGAAATCGACGCTTTGCTCGATGCTCTTTGCTCGCCGCTCCACTATGTTTTTGGCCTAAGTATATTGCGAGTAAAGAAATTTTGAATAACATCAGATAATATTATTATGATTATGATTACTATTACTATTGTGAACTCCTGTTGTATGCCCAAACAAACATTCCCAAATTAAAGCGAATTCAGATGGGCATTTACGATCGCATGATGCAAGTGTTAAGATAATAAGAGCTGCAGAACTGAACCACTCAGGAACAATTTTTTACAAGGGCGTGTAATTTCTGGTGTATACCAATGACATCGATATCATCGGTAACAAAAACGTCGAAGTCTGTCCTGCCTTTTCCAAGTTGGGTAAAGAAGCAAAGCGATTGGGTTTGGTGATCAACGAAGACAAGACGAAGTATCTCCTGTCATCAAACAAAGAGTCAGAGCAGTCCCGCCTTGACACCCACGTTACTGTTGCCAGTTGTAATATCGAGAAAGTAGAGAATGTCGTTTACTTGGGAACCAGCATTAACACCGATAATAATGTCAGTATGGAAATCCAATGCAGAATCACTCTAGCCAACAAATGCAACTTTGGACTGAATAGGCAATTTGAGAGTAAAGTTCTCTCTCGACGTACAAAAACCACACTCTCTAAGTCACTCATCATGCCCATGCTGGTATATGGCGCAGAAGCTTAGACAATGACAACAGTCGATGAGACGGCTCTAGAAGTATTGGAGATAAAGATCTTATGGAAGATTTACAGGCCTCTGCGCGTTGGCGACGGGAG
>NW_016227449.1:0-1320 GCF_001687245.7 Rhagoletis zephyria
TAACTGAATTATCCTTTTGCATATATAAAAGCAGTGGATATAGGAGATGGCTTCAACCGATTTTTATGTGTTTTGATTTGAAAAATAAAAATTAATAAGGTTTAAGCTCAATAAAGCGCTCATGTTATGACAAAAAGGAAGGGACGTTCCCACGACAGTCGGTTCTACGTAACCGGAACGACCTAGATTTATATCTGGCCCAGAACTACCACTTCCGCATTACTCCCCAAAAACTCTGGGAAATTTGTATGCTGTTACAATAACAATAATAACAATGGTATATTGATTTTATGAGCTTTTTCAGGACCAAAATACACTCGGAAGCTTTGCTATTGTCCGCCAGGGGGCGAACGCTGTTAACATTTTTATTTTTTTCTAAATTAGATATTGCTCCGAAAAGGGATCGAATCGAGGTTCTACGGGATGGTACACTTGCCCTCTATCCGTCATCAATTCCATCAGTGAAAAAGGAGCGATTTTATTTACATAAACGGATTCATTGTAGCAACCTTTTACGAGAAGTAGCCATTCTGACAAGCCTAAGTATTAGGAAAGAAGCGACGATAAAAACACCAACCTTGATGTTTTTATACGAGAGTGCATTGGACACCGTTAAAAAGATAGTTCGCAGAAATTGTAGGATTCAAAAGATTACCTCCTTCGACTTTTGACAAATTCTATACGGAATAAATATTAGATATTCGGGTAGCACATACACTGGTGTTCAAAACCGAGTGCATGGTGATTTTTTTTTTTAATTTCATAATAGTTTTCAAGTTATAACTTTTTTTTTTTATAATTTAAATATAAAATGTTTCAACCAAGGCACATTAATCAGGTAGTCGCATTAGAGCAAAAACAACATTTACGTGTGTTTTGTGGTTGCTTCTGGTGTCAAAAACTGTTCTGATTTTTTTTTTAAATCAAGTGTCCATGTGAAACAAAAATAAAAAATAAAAAATTAAAAAAAATTTAAATTGCAAAACAAAAATTGTTTCGACTTTCTTCTTAGTAAATTTACTGGCTACCCGAAGCATCTTTTGAAAAGCCCAGTAATCAGCGTTTGTGCTGCTGAATTAGGTGAACGTTCCAAAAGCTGCTTTTTAATCGCTTGTTTTTTTATGGTAAAAGGTTTCAGATGCAAATAGATTTTGATAAATTAGAATTTTTGTGGGAAAAAATTAAAAATATTTGACATTTTAGAGACCAAATAATTTGAAAAAAACTCAAATCAGCTGCTCTACTGATACTAGGTTTGTTCGTCGAAAATCCCGCAAGAATTATCCAACACTCAAAATATCAGAGAGTAAGAAAAAATTC
>NW_016227450.1:0-1320 GCF_001687245.7 Rhagoletis zephyria
TTTTTATGCTTTTAATTAAAATCTCTTTGTAAAAAAATAACAAAATTTTGGCTTGAAAAATATTGTAATTAAAGTACTTAGAAACACCATGCACTCATGTACTTGATTCCCAGTGTATACTCAATATTTACTAAACCAACACAAAACTGATGTGCATACAATATTTTGGAAGTTATAGCATAGAATTCAGCTGCCAAGAAAAATTGCAGGAAATATTTTGATTCTTTCTGTCGGTGGATACAAAAAAAAAGTAGAGTAAAAGAAAAGAATGTATAGAACAAAATGTATGACATTTTTATGGTAAAAAATTTCTTTTTCATTTCGTGAGTATTTTTCATATGAAAACTTTGTTTTTCTTAAGGGCTGTATAAAGGATTTGTATCACGAAAAATTAATTTAGGAATACTGTAACAACATCTTATCTACATATAAATGCATACGTAACATATATATGTCAGCAAGTAATTTCCTACACAGATGGCTCTCTACTTAAAATGCGGCATTCAAAAAGCAAATTACATGGACACTGGCATCACGACATTTAACAACATTTACAGGCAAACTAATAACATTTATGGGAGTACTGTGGCCACTTAATATGTTGACATTAAAACCAATAGCAAGCGAAACAGTTTATGTAATGAAAAGTCATATTTGAAGTATTCAAACATTTCCTCACATAATAAGTAATACATATATGTATGTAAATTTAGACAAATCTATGTGATAGGCAACCCATTATGAGCTGGTAACAGCAATTGTGTCCCTATTAGGGCATGGAGTATGAAGCAAATACCAAATCGAATATTGCAATTATCATATTTTCATTTAAATAAATATTTATGTACAAATAATAACAAGGGATGGTAATGAAAGTGCCCCTTTATGGATTAGCTTAAAGGTTTTTTTTGCACTATTTTCAATTATCATAGGAAATATTCACAAACACACGCCACTTTTAGCAGTTATATGTATATTAGGGTGAAAAACGAAACGACATTCAAGGAATTTCAAGAACCAAAANTCATTTCGTGAATAGCTCACCACTTTCTCGAAATAATCCCGAACTAAACCCAAAATTGTCCTGAAGTAGTCCTGAAGTGGTTTTGAAAAAGTCATGAACTTGTCCCGAAATGATCTCGAACAAGTCTTAAAATGGATTCGAACTGGGCCATTACTAAGCTTCAAAGGATCTGGAACTACTTCCGAAATGTTCCTAAACTTGTCTCGAAATGGCCCTCATATAGTCCTAAGCCATTCCCGAAATTAACCCGAAATAGTCATGAACTAGTTTTAAGTGGTCAACTAAACTCAATTCAA
>NW_016227451.1:0-1320 GCF_001687245.7 Rhagoletis zephyria
AAATTGTTTTTCTTGAGAAATTTTTCATTTTCAAATTTCCTGATCATTTTCCTCATTTTTCCATCTCAAAAAAAAAAAAAATTTTAAAAAAATCACAATGGTAACTCTGAGTATTGCGCAATATTTAAATATAGTATTATGGGGTGCACTTTACAATAATTTGAGTTATGTTTTTTTTTTTTACACCGAAGTTGAGTAAAATTAGTACATTACAAAATTAAAAAGTTTTTAAATACTTTTTTGAGTATGCAGTTTTGTAGCTCATTAAATTTTAGTATAATAAAGTGCAAGTTTTAACCGATTGCAAAACCGGCGTTATTTTGTTTTTTGTTTGATTTTCTTTTTGCTCATTTTCTTCCATAAGAAAAAAGTGCAAAAAGCCGTCAGTATAAAAAATATTAAAAATCAACGCAATTTGGGGTAGCTTGAAGCCCGCTCTTTTTTGTACTAAAATTTAATGGGCTACAAAACTGCGTACTCAAAAAAATTCAAAAAAAAGGTTTAACTTTTTGTTTGCTCATAATGTACTCTTTTTACTCAACTTCGGTGTAAAAAAAAATGCATAACTCAAATTACTGTAGAGTGGACATCATAATACTATACTTTAATATTGCCTTAAACTCAGAGCTACCATTGGGATTTTTAAAAATTTTTTTTTGAGATGGTATGTTTTAAAAAAAAAAACTTTTTTTTATTAAAAAAATTGTATTTGAACAATTTTCAAGAAAAAAATTTTAAAAATATTTCTTTTTCATAGAGAATTTTGATGTGTGTGTATGTGTGATTTTTTTCAAATTTTTTCCTTTCGCTGTTCTGATATTTGGAAAACTATTAGATGAAATGTGTTTTGTTCAAATTTCATATTTATTTATTATTTACGTTTATGCATTAACCCTAGAAATTTGAAAAAATATATAAAACACATGAAGTGTGAACCCCTTCCGTTTTGGTATGGAACGCCCCATATATTTTTCTTTTTTTTGTGCACTTTGTTGTTTGTTTATACTGCTGTTGGCTTTAGGGTGTTGCTGTGGCTATGGCTGTTGCCGTGGTTTGACGATTTAACTGCCGTTTGTTGTTTGCTGCCTGCTGCCTGCTAGCTGCTGGCCTATCTATATCACATTGCTGCATCTGCGTACCACTCAACTCGTTTTTTTTTATTGTCGATATGTTTTTATTTTATTTTTTTTTGGAAAGCTAAAAACCGGTAGCTGTGCATATGTAACGAATCTTTACGCTACTTGTTAAATTATGATGGGTTATTGGAGTGTGTTTTTTGTATTATTCATACAAGTATAGTGCGGGTACACTTAGAGCCGC
>NW_016227452.1:0-1320 GCF_001687245.7 Rhagoletis zephyria
GAAATTTAGTTTGTATAAAATATGGGGAAGATTGGATCACTATAACGTCCAAAACTCATAAAAAATATGGGCCCCGTAATTAAATATGATGAAATTTTGGTTAATTTTTGTTTCCTGCTTTATACTCTCAGAAAACAAAGGTATAGTACATATATAAAATGACTTAGGTGTAAATACTCGCTTTTTCCCAATATTTGGTGAGATTTTTTCATTGTTCGAAAAATTNAAAAGAAGCTTAAAATCAAAAATTACATATATTTGCAAAGTCGCGCGCAAATATCAAATTATATATTCGAAAACTTTATAAAATTCTCTAAAACACTCGTCTACTTTCAAGACCTGACGGACCGGTACTCACACTTTTTGTTACTAATAATCTTTAGACGCCATTGTGATCAAATCCACTGGGGAATGCTCTTATGCTGACATACTTTTCCAACTGAATAAGTCCGAGGACCTAAATACTGCCAGGTTACAAGCCGCGGTCGGGAAAAAGCTTACCGGTATGGCCGAAGTAATGACCTTAACGCAACAAAGTCTAGTGGAAATACATGATATCGACGAAATCACAACCAGAGAGGAGATATGTATAGGTTTAAACGCGCTGTGCGACTCTATCAAAGTACAAGCATCGACATCAGAAATATGCGCAGAGCATATGGAGGCACGCTACCGGCATCACTCCTTATAGCTGATAGTTGCGCCAAAAAGCTCGATAGGAAAGATGAGAATCGGGTGGGTAGTCTGCAGAATTCGCCATAAAATTCAACCAAAGCGTTGCTACAAGTGTTTTGAGTTTGGACACATTTCGAAAAACTGCCAGAGTAACGAGGACTTCAGTAAAGCTTGCTTCAAATGTGGTCAACAAGGACATATAGCAAAGGTCTGCAATAATAATCCCAAATGCTTACTGTGCGTGAAACACGGTGCGACCGCTACTGACCATCAAGCAGGAGGGTACAGGTGCCCAGCTTACCAATCGGCGGTCGGAAAAATAAAAACATAATGTATTTTATCCAGTTTGTGTGCTTATTTGTAAGATTTTTTTGTTTTTCTTCATATCGATGATTAGATCGATCGTCGTGCTAGACGGTCGTGTTTGAGAGTGCTCTGGTGCAGTAAAGGGATTTTTCACATTGTGATCAACATAAAAAACTCTACTATGACACATAGTTGAGCGAAAGGTGATTTTTAATAAACATTCTTAAAAGAAATAAATAAAAAAAACTCATAAATATATACATGCATACATGTTTACATGTCGCGAAATCAACAAAACGGCAAACCAAAGCGCAGTGAAGTGGTGGATGACAGCAATAA
>NW_016227453.1:0-1320 GCF_001687245.7 Rhagoletis zephyria
CACTCTGCCCCCGCCGCTCCATTAACGGCGACAGTTGGCACACAGACAGTCAGGCAGACAGACACAAGCGAATGGACACTCCAATTCGAAGTAAATATTTGCCCAGTACTCCACTGCAGTGGCACTCTCATCCTTTGAGGGAGGCAAACGGACTGCAACTTCATCAGCAAGTCGTCGTTGGTATCACAGCCGGCCCGACAACTGTCCACTACGTTGCTACATTGAATTTAATGGCTTCATCGAGATGGAAGGAAGGAAAGAAGGAAAGGTAAAGAGTGAGTGCGCTGCACCAGCTAAAGTGAGAGCGGTGCTTATCGAGATCAATGTTCGGATAGAGTCGGACAGTGCCAAAGAGGAGAAAGAGANAGAGAGAGAGAGAGTGAAAAGTAGAGTGAGTCGTTGCAACTCGGTGCCATCAGCAGCACTGCGACACCGAGTTGTCCAACATGGCGCTGTCCTCACTGTGAGCCCTCCTTCGCTCTCTGGTCATCTTCCTTCATCTTTCCCTGCTCTCTTTCTTTCACTTTTACTCTTACTCTCTTTCCTTTCTCCTTTCTCCTTTCTCTCTCTCAATTTGCTCCAGGTGCCATCTTCGCAGTGCCATAAGGTGCCGGTGTGAGTCTCGGTGTGTCTCTGTGTGGCAGCACTCTATAAAAGGTCCACTCGAGCACCGGGTTAAAGGCACACAGACAGTCGCTCACCTCAGTGGCAGCATCTCACAGTAGCAGCTCACAACTGACAAACACCGATAATCCAACTTACTTCAACTCAACTCACTCCATTTCCAACTTCACGATGGTCCAAGTAAGTGGACGTGGACGTTTGATACCGGTGCCTTTGGTCCCTGGCACCCAGCAACCATCACCACCACCACCACCACCCCCAACAGCTCCACTCACCTCATTCACCCCCTTTCTCTTCCTCCCTTTCAACAGATGATGTCCCGTCTCGTCTTTGGCAGTTTTCTGCTAGTTCACATTGTGACCGCCTCCAAGTACGGCTCCTCTTCAGGCGGGGCTGGTGGCGGCGGTGGCAGCGGCGGCGGCGAATCCATTTACCTCAGCTCCGGCGGAGGCAGTGCCGGAAACGTCGGCGGCAGTTCTGATGGCGGCTCCTCGCTGGACCTGGGCAGCATGTTCGGCATGTCTGACTTTGCGCAGTCCGGTCCCTCGTACCAGTCGGCGGGCGGCGCCAGTGTGCCGGCGGCCATTCAGACGAAGCGCACCGTCGAGGTGAAGCCGGTGAGCATTCCCCAGGAGCCGGTGGAGCCACACATCGTCGACGTGGAGGCGACCTACCAGCCAGTGCACGTCATCTTCC
>NW_016227454.1:0-1320 GCF_001687245.7 Rhagoletis zephyria
TATTACGAAACTTAAATGTACTTACTTGCTCTTCTCGGCGGTTTATCTCCTAACAATTTCGNGCTCAAACGTTTTGCTCCGTTTAATCTTGGTTTCCTTACACTAAATATTTAAGCAAAGTCGAACGTATTTACTTATTACGAAACTTAAATGTACTTACTTGCTCTTCTCGGCGGTTTATCTCCTAACAATTTCGCGTTTATTAAGAAAATTTGTTGCTTGAAAAATTTGTGTGTATTTTTTTTTAAATTAAAATTTGAAAAAAAGCACATTTTCAAATGGGTTAACAATTCATTTCAATTTGACATTATAGCCTGCTTCTTATGAGAGCAATGTCAAAATCAATCACACTTTGTTGAATACATTTTGATATGGGCTACAATTCTTATTATTGAAATTCCTATTATTTGGATTACAGTTATGTTTAAGCTTGAAGTCATAATAGCACAGTATTTTGAAGCTAAGTGTTATTATGGTGATGCCACAGATGGCGCGCTTTAACGGCTTCGTTCATGTACGAATTGTGTGGTTTATATTGCAAAATTGAGTAATTGAATGATTTCATGAAATCAAAAAAACTAAAAAAAGCGGCATAAATATTTAGCAGCTATCAATACTAATCAAAAGTTTTGAAAAAAATGTTATTTGTAACTTTTTATTTTTACAGTTAAATATTTAAGTGTTTTCTGATATTATTTTAGAAATAATAATCTATTGGGGGAAAATAGTGTATTTAAAATTTTTTATAAAGAAATAATGTTTTCTTGATGTTGTATTTAGTAGTAAAGATATATACTCGTATATAAATATATATGTATATGTATATATGTATGAGGAATACAAAAAGCATTTTTTGTTAAAGATTTAGATTTTGAATGCCATCTAAAGTGCACGATGACTCACACGTGAAAGATTTTGTTAGTTGTGACGACTTTACATAATTTTCACCAGTTTATAGTTACGGTATGCGTAGTAGCGCGTAAAGCGCGGTTTCAAAATCGAATCCCAATACGATAACAATATGGTTTTCGGCTTTTATATTTGAATTTATGTAAGTATATTCACTACATTTAAAATGAAAATGTTTAATTTGATGTAAATTACTTGGAAAAAATTGGATTTATTTATTACTTCAATAATAAATATTTTACTGTAAAAAATTAATAATAGATTACCTACTTATTAACGGATAGGCCTTTTAAAAGATCGTAATTGTATAAAAAAAATGTTGTGCTTTCTTTACGAATTCATACCTAATTCTGTATACATTGTTGACCTCATAATTCATGAACAAAGGAAACCCCTATAGCGCGCCATCTA
>NW_016227455.1:0-1320 GCF_001687245.7 Rhagoletis zephyria
GATGATAAGTGTCTTAGTCGATGGGTTCAGGATTATGGCAGCCGTAATCGAGGTATGTTAAATTAAAATACATCCCTGGTTGTTTTCCAGCACGTCGAGATTTATTTTTATTGATGACATGTACTTACATGTTAGAATTTTTAGCAATTTCCATGAAAAACCAAAAGTGAATTTATTTAGAATAGAATTTTTACTTAAAAGCCAATAGTATTAGTAATAATATTCATAAATAGTCTAAGAAAATCAGAACGATTACGTTATTTTGAAGTTAACGCTAGTAATGCACAGCAATGCTAAGAAAAATTATAAAAATAATTTTCTCGAAAAGTTTTCGTGACGACGAATTTTTTAAGGGGCAAACTACACAGGCCTGTGCTATTTTTGATTACGTACTTGGATCTGAAATAACCCATTTTCTAATATTTAAGCAGATTTGCGCTCTAATGCAACGAACATACTTATTTTAAGCCATCTTACAAAACCATTTATCAAGATAAAAAATCCTCATACACAAATTTTGCCACTGATAAAACCTATACCTACATACATATGTATCTGGCAAAAAAAATGACATATGGTAGGCAATAATTTCCTCCTGAGGAGACGCGTCGTTAGCTAATCTATTAATCTTGTAAATGGTAAAATATTATTGATTAGGGCTAAAGACGGTTACACTGTTCAACTTTCGCAGGCGATTAGTTGAATCAAATGTTTACATCATTTAACAGAAATTGGAGCAATGTAAACGCTTATTAAATACAACGATTAGAAAATAATATTTTGAACGCAATTTTTTTTTAAAGTTCATTACTGCTACAAAACTTGAAAAGGAGGACAAGGAGGACATTTTTGCTCAAAAGGAGGACAGAGAAGGAAAAAATTTTTGAGGAGGACAAATCACGTTTGGGGAGGACAATCCTCCTCAAAGGAGGACGGTTGGTCAGCTTATTATAACGAACTTTAAAGAGAGGAACAATCTATCTAGCCCGTTACTGAAAGCAACTTTATTGCTTACATAAGAAAACAGCCCTTCGGCTTTTCAGTTATCACTGGGTCTTGCATGAATGGAACTACAACTTTTATAAGCATAACCAAAAGCTCAGTTTCTTCTCGCTTAAACCACATTAAAACGTTGTATCACTAACACTACGCATTGCAAGGGGTTTGTAAAGAAAAAAATATAAGTGTGTGCTATATTTCACATCCTTTATCTTATTGCGTTAATCATTTGCATATTTATTCTTGACCTTTGCTTTGTCGTACATGGTACTTATGTATGTGTATGAGGGCTATGTCAAACAAGAAACACTGGCTTGTCAG
>NW_016227456.1:0-1320 GCF_001687245.7 Rhagoletis zephyria
ATGAGATTTTGCAAATTTTATGCGTTTTTTTTTAAAAAAAAAGTTATCAGGCTCTTAAAAAATCACCCTTATAAGCTCATAACTTGTATGCACGACCAAGGCTGGCACGTAAAATAAATGTGAGACTAGGCAAATTCATCATGCAAGATCTAAACGATATTTCGCAATATTCCATTACTAACGTAAACTAATTCAACGACAAGTCCAAGTCCAATACTATGTGCGAATAGCCAACCTATTCTCTCAATATACCATACCATGTTGAGGACGAGTAAAAGAGTACATAAATATTTATTTCTTCTGCAAATTGCAATAAATACCCTTCAGATGACTAAAGTGTATATCAATATTCCACTCTGGTGGTTATTGTTGCAACATCTCACACTAGCAGAAATTCAACATCTGAATATTCACATGCATTCATAAAGTTTTATGTAAAGTACACAAATGGTACGAAAATGAAGTCAAAAGAGATCCACATTCAATTTCATTTTCGATTATTTTTTTTATTTCCCCTCAATCAGATAACAAATGCAACATGACAGCACAGCTGGTTATGCAACAATAAAGTGAGAATTTTTCAAAGCGACACAGGCCCACACACACAAGCATATATATTAGGGTGGTCCTTAAAAATATCAACATCTTAGTTTTGTATGGGGCACCCATTTAGTTAGTTAGTAAATAAAGATATCCACGAAAATTTCAGCATTTAAAAAAAAATTTTAGAGGTCGCTACCAGAGTTTGAGAAACATTGTAACTTTTGGAAAAAATTCCACACGATTTTTATTGAAATCGGTTAAATTTGAGGTATTATTGAAACTTATTCATATATGTATATTCGTAAACTCGCTGAGTTATAGCTGATCAAAGTCAAAATTAAGTCGAATTTTTGAAATTTAAAAAAGTATTTTTTTCGAACCCTGGCAGCGACGCCTAATTATTATTTTTTTTTAATATTGATTTAATTTGTACTTACAACGAAATAAAGGAGTGCCCTATGATGCTGAAATTTTATGGACCACCCTCATATGTACAAATGTATGTACATATAGTTACACGAATATTTCAAGGGAAATGTAGAGCAACAAAAAACATCAGCACACTTGAAATATTCAAATACTTTCGTATGCAAACATATCGGTGGACAGTTATATCTATGTACGGGTAGATATGTTTTTATGCACATCTAAATGAATAGATGTTTGTATAGATCTGAATTGTGATTTAAATAAAAAATGAGGAAGAAGCCACTTTTGTATGCAAAAGAAAAAACAAAAACACCAGTCAGTTTATCTGGCAGCAGTAACAAATCAAAT
>NW_016227457.1:0-1320 GCF_001687245.7 Rhagoletis zephyria
AAATAAAAATAAATAAAAAGTACGTTGAAAACATATTGAGAACCATTGTGCCTCTGTCTTGAAAGGGTTAAAAAGTGTTTCATATATGACAGACTCTGCATTAAAGGGTTTAAGTGCTGCACTTTCGTAAAGATATCGACCAGTATAACCATTTTTATACCCGAGCGCACTTGTGCACAAGGGTATATTAATTTTGTTCACATAACGGTTGTTTGTAACAGCCCAAACGAATCGAGATAGATATAGACAAATGTATACATAAATGCTCAGAATGAATAGAGAAATCGATTAAGCCATGTCTGTCTGTCCGTCCGTCTGTCCGTCTGTCCGTCCGTGTACACGATAACTCGAGCAAAAATTGAGATATCTCAACGAAATTTGGTATGTAGGTTTCCGTTAATCCAGGGTAGGTTGGTATTGAAAATGGGCGAAATCGGACTGTAACCAACAATTGAATAATCGTAGAAAATTTTTCCATAGTAAAATAATAATAAAAAAAAATAAATAAAATAAATAAAATAAAAAAATAAAAATATTAAAAATAAAAATAAATAAAAAGTACGTTGAAAACATATTGAGAACCATTGTGCCTCTGTCTTGAAAGGGTTAAAAAGTGTTTCATATATGACAGACTCTGCATTAAAGGGTTTAAGTGCTGCACTTTCGTAAAGATATCGACCAGTATAACCATTTTTATACCCGAGCGCACTTGTGCACAAGGGTATATTAATTTTGTTCACATAACGGTTGTTTGTAACAGCCCAAACGAATCGAGATAGATATAGACAAATGTATACATAAATGCTCAGAATGAATAGAGAAATCGATTAAGCCATGTCTGTCTGTCCGTCCGTCTGTCCGTCTGTCCGTCCGTGTACACGATAACTCGAGCAAAAATTGAGATATCTCAACGAAATTTGGTATGTAGGTTTCCGTTAATCCAGGGTAGGTTGGTATTGAAAATGGGCGAAATCGGACTGTAACCACGCCCATTTCCCATATAACGGTAATTTCCAGAAATACGAAAACTGCGATATTTTAGTAACTACTGAAGATTATTCACTCAAAATTGACCTTTACAACAATTTTTAGACGAAAAATAAGAATATAATAAATTTTTGGAAAATGGGCGTAGCCACGCCCACTTATGGTTACATGTGTATATCTTGGCAACCGCTGCACCGATTTCATCCAAACTTGGCACAGTTGTTGGCCTAGGTACTGCATACCAAATGGCCGAAAATTTTTACAATCGGACAATAACCACGCCACCCATATAACGGTAATGTAGAGAAATACAAAATCTTCGATAACTCAGTA
>NW_016227458.1:0-1320 GCF_001687245.7 Rhagoletis zephyria
TATTTACGAACGAATTTCGTACTACTTACTAAAGAATTTCGTACTACTTACTAAAAAATTGCGTACTATTTCTTTACTTTTTAACGAAATTTTTGTAAAATGCACAAAATAGTTCGTATATTTTACGCAATTATTTTCCTAAAATCTGCGGTTGTTTCGTAGAACTTCCGACTGCTTTCATTCACCTCACTATAAAAAACATAAGACGAGTTATAACACAACACTTTTATTTTGTTTCGCAGATTCGCAGCTTTTTCGAGGTTTTTTTCCTTTCTCGACTATAAATTAAAGGAAAATTATAAGGCGTCTGAAAGGCAAGTTTCAGATAAACATCATACATGTACTTACTTAAAAGTAGTGCGTCTGTTCCTGGCTTGGGCTTGCCGTTGATAGCTAACTAATGAAATTGCCTATTTATGAAGTCCCACATTGCAGCAAGGCTCAGCGTGGGCGATGTTAAAAACATTGTATGCTTAAAAGCATTTATCCACAGCTTTAACATTCAATTTTATATTCCAGCAAAAGCTTCTTAAAACTTTTAAAATTATATTATACGTCTCACAGTAGCCAACCAGTAGTTTCGCAATGACCAGCGGTACATAAAAATATGATGATATATTAAACTGACGGTAATATAGTATATTATACGAAAATATTCGTCTGTTGTGCGAATTTAAAAAAAATGTTTTGCATTTATTCTAAGTACGAAAGTATTAAGTAAATTGTACGAATACAGAATTGTAGATTTCGTAAATTTTAANTTTCCTCGAACCAAACAGCCAGCTTTATTCTGCGTGTTTTTTTTATTTATGCATGTATATATGCTCGTATCTACATATATATAAATACATTGATATCACTATCGTTGCTCATCGCCTGCATTCTATACTATCATTTACGAGTAGTTATTCTTAATGTTTACAGTCAGTCTACGTTCTCTAGTGCACCAGAGTGGATTACGTTGTTGTTTTTTGCTTTCATGTAAGTCCTTTCCATGACACATCACGTATCCTTGCTGCGTAATTTTGATGAAACTAATCCATGCGATGTTATGCTTATATAACTCACAAAAAACTTTTTGCAAATTCCTTTTACGACTTAATTTACTTTAGTGAAGATTTGGCTTCGCATAGAAAGGAAGAAGAACAAAACATATTTTAAATACTTATGTGGTTATATGTGAATATGTACATACATACGCAGGGCCGTAGCCAGGATTTTTTTCCGGGGCGAGAGTTCTGATAAAAATAAAATATTTCACAGAAACAACCAAAAATATAATAGATAATCCCATGAGGCTATTGCCTGAAAATTTTAAAA
>NW_016227459.1:0-538 GCF_001687245.7 Rhagoletis zephyria
TTTTATAATACTTTGAAAATATGGTCGTCGTTGAAAACTTACACAGATTATTGAGTTTGGTACAAGNCGTCGTTGAAAACTTATTCTTGAGTTTGGTACAAAAATATTTACCAAGCCAAGAACGGTGTATTTATTTTGCCCTAGAATTTGGTATAAAAAATGTTCCTTGCCAAATGAACACAGTTGACAGAAGTTTAAGCGTCTACCACACGTCCATTGTTCGAACGCAAACGCGAACGTATACATTTCAACATGTTTTGTTAACGTTCGCGTACGAAAAGAAGAAATCAAATCAGCGTTCGCCTATGTTATGTAGAAAAAATTGTCGCTGTTGTTCGTACTCATATATACTATGCAACTTATAGCTGCATTTGTGAAACTTTAAGCGTGTAGGGGTGCCTTATTGATGCATATTTCACC
Source organism: Rhagoletis zephyria (assembly GCF_001687245.7). Classification (NCBI taxonomy): domain Eukaryota; kingdom Metazoa; phylum Arthropoda; class Insecta; order Diptera; family Tephritidae; genus Rhagoletis; species Rhagoletis zephyria. Next base: position 421 of record NW_016227459.1, read on the forward strand.
GCTGGTGTATTAAATATACCTACCAGTGTTACCACTCGACAATATTTTTAGGAACAAAAAATCCTACCAAATCAGTTTCCAAACTACCAATTTTTTTTAATCATCAGATATTGATATT
>NW_016227459.1:581-1072 GCF_001687245.7 Rhagoletis zephyria
ATCTTTGATATTAATTAAATTTATATCAATTATTTTATGTCTAAAATGTAAAAAAAATACAATCGATATAAACATTTTATATTTGGTAACAAAAAAAGTTTATTACTGTGCTCGCGCAATTTTATTTTTATTTATTTGTTTTATTTAACCATGATGCAATAAAATTACGGAATGTCAGCAACATAATCTTAATATTTCGGTACGAGTTTTAAGCCATTTTAGCACGATTTTAGTACGCTTTTCTACTTTCACATCACCATTGTATTACCGCCATTCAACAAAATTTATTTAAAATTTTTACAAATGTTCTAATAAACGAATACTATGCAACAACAGCTCAATGCATTTTTGACATTTTGAATAGGATTTATTTTCTATTATAACATCAAAGCTTTGATAGGATTGCAAAACATCTTTAAAATTTGGAATCGGAAATCCAAATCGATGAGAAATCAATTTCGAACGAAACCAGAACAGCCCTGAAATGAAAC
>NW_016227459.1:1141-1320 GCF_001687245.7 Rhagoletis zephyria
TATCAAAACGGTAACACTGATAGCAGCTCTACTTGTGGTATGTATAATAAGCTCATATTAAAACAGGCAGCGTATTATGTGCACACACACTAGCTTTGTTTCTTTACTTTACAAGCAGATCTTTATCAGAAAGAAGAATGGGAAGAATTACAGAATTACGCTCACAGCGAGTGAAATAT
>NW_016227460.1:0-1320 GCF_001687245.7 Rhagoletis zephyria
ATTCACAAGATTGGCAACCCAGCCACATGAGCCAACTAACGCTCTTGTCGTGATTATTGTTTGAAGAATTAAAGCCCATTCAGTATGGACCATATAAGTATTGCCTTAAATCTGGGAAATTCACCAGGTATGTATTTTTCGCTAAATTTTTCGAGAAAAAAAATTAAAAAATATTTCTTTTCATAGAGAATTTTGATGTGTGTATGTGTGATTTTATCCAATGTGATAAGCAAAATCGATAACAATATCGATAACAAAATCGATAAAAATATCTATAACAAAATCTATAAATAGTCGATAACTAAATCGATAAATAATCGATAACAAAATCTTTAAATAATCGATAACAATAGCGATAACAAAATCTGTAAAACTATCGATAAAAATATCAATAATAAATTTCCGTTGAATTTGCCAATTTACTCCCAACCAAACAACCACCGCTAAAGAAGTTTCACTTTAAAACTTGCAAAAAATAAACGGTAGGTCCCTGCTGCTTTAGGCTAGCACTGTGTTGTACTGCATACTTGAACAAATTCTTATTTTTATAATAAATAGTAAACAATTTTGAAACAAAGAAAATGAGCCAAAACATGCTAAAATCTTCCCTATTTATAACCTACTCGCCACCGTATCTACATACATTGAAACAGTCTTAAATCTTATCCACGTCCTCACAACATCTCTGCTTCCATTACACTTTTCTTTCAAATTATTTATAGAAAACAAAAGAGATGTAAGATATGAATACTTTCACACAAGCGGCATTCCACCTTTCACAATGGCTACTTGTGCCTGATGCAAACTAATTAAATATCACTCATACGCCAAGGTATCCGTTTTAGGTGGAGTGTATAAAGATTAAGGTGGAACTCTAAAAACCATACGAATATGCTGCTGATATACATGCGAATATGCACGAAGCAAGTGCTGCAGGTTAAATAAACTTGTGCGTATGTTAATTAAGCACAGTTGCACAAAAAAGTATGCATACTCAAGTACGAATGGAACGGATGGAGAGAAGGTTGCCTTCACGAGATTTATACATTTATAATTAAGAGATAATGCTTTCCATATTAAATCATATTTTTGTTTGCATGCATATGTATATTTAAATAAATATGTGCATAGTTAGTTAGTTATTTTGTACCCTGCTTCATCTTTCGTAGACGGGACAAAATGAATTTCTTTTACTTCTTTTGCACTAGTTCTCCACTTTTAGCTTTGCTGTCGTTCCTTTTACAATATTTTGTATATGTTGCATCTAAAGCCAGCTTAATGAAGTTGCAGCTAGCTGATTCGCAATGCAACTTGGTAGCA
>NW_016227461.1:0-995 GCF_001687245.7 Rhagoletis zephyria
GAAGATATAGAGGCCTCCTCACTCCCACAGGGACTTAAACGGTGGTCGGGGAATTACCTGAGTGGTCGACACTCATCAGTAATTTTCAGAAACAAAACTACCAAGCCACGTAAAATTAAACAGGGAGTACCACAGGGTGGTGTCCTGTCCCCGCTACTGTTTAATTATTACATCTCAAAGCTTCCTCAGCCACCAGAGGGTGTTAATATAGTCTCCTGTGCTGACGATTGTTCGATCATGGCGTCTGGGAATGGAATTGATGACTTGTGCTCGAAAGTAAACGGTTACCTCGCCGAACTTTCTCGCTTCTTCACTGTAAGGAGCCTTGCCCTATCCCCTGCGAAATCCTCGGCAACCCTTTTCACCACCAGGACGAAGGAGGTCAGACTGCCACTGGGTATTCACGACGGTGAATAACCCGAGAATCCTCGGAGTTACCTTCGACAGTCTGCTCTCCTTCTCAGCGCATACAACCGCAATTGTCAACAAAGTACAGAGCCGCAACAATGTCCTCAAGTCGCTGGCCGGCAGCACTTGGGGCAAAGATAAAGAAACGTTGTTGGCAACATAAAAGGCAATTGGCCGGCGGGTTCTAAACTATGCAGCGCCCGTATGCTCGCCGGGGACTAGCAGGACGCAGTGGATGAAGCTACAGACCTGCCAAAACACGGCATTACGAACTGCGACAGGATGCCTTCTGATGACGCCCCAACACCACCTACATGACGGGGCCCAGATGCTCCCAGTAAAGGAGCATAACATAATGCTCTGCAAGCAGTTCCTTGCTGGGAGCCACAGACGTGGCCATCCCAGCGGACAGCTGCTCGCGGAAGAGCCCTCGCCACGGCACGTCAGGAGGCATCTCTACGAACTGACGGACGAAGTCCAGAGGAATATCAAAAAACCTCTGGATCCGTCAACCTACCGACAGGCACTGAACGGCATTCACAGGGAATCAGTCTCAAGTTATGTAGACTCCCGCCCTGTGAATGCCG
>NW_016227461.1:1158-1320 GCF_001687245.7 Rhagoletis zephyria
CGGCATGTGGAGAGTCGCCACATGACTCCCGGCACCTCTTCACATGCCCTGAGAACCCCACTCAGCTAACGCCCCTGTCCCTATGGACAGCCCCTGTAGAAGTAGCACACTTCCTGGGCCTCCCCCTAGATGAAATTGACGACAACGTTGATGGATGAACCG
>NW_016227462.1:0-192 GCF_001687245.7 Rhagoletis zephyria
GTATTGCTAGAGGTCTAAATTAAAATTTAGGAAGAAAAAAAATTAGAGATTTGCCAGCTGTTTGAAAATTGGAGTTTAAGTAAATTGTTAAGAAAAAATGAATATTGCAATATGGGCGTCAAAAGAAAGAGAATGAAGAAGGCTTACAGCCAGAAATATTTTTTTAGAGTTGCCACCTGTTTGAAAATTTAC
>NW_016227462.1:293-1319 GCF_001687245.7 Rhagoletis zephyria
TTGAATATTGCAATATGGGTATCAAACTGAAAGGGTTTAGGAAATTATATTGCCGAAAATTTTTTTAGGAAGGGCTGCCACCTGTTTGAAAATTTTTATTGAATTAAATGATAAAATAAATGAAATCTAAATCTACATCTAGATATCTATATCTATACATATAATAAAATTGTAACAGGTCGATGTCTGTACATTATAGATATTAAAGAAAAATTAATGTGGAGGGTCTTTTTTAGAGCACCAGAACCCAAATCAACCATTTTTAGAATTTTTGTCTGTCTGTCTGTCTGTCTGTCTGTCTGTCTGTCTGTCTGTATGTTTGTTCGCGCATCACTCGAAAACGAATGCATGGATTTGAATGCAGTTTTCACCGATGTATTGCTAGAGGTCTAAATTAAAATTTAGGAAGAAAAAAAATTAGAGATTTGCCAGCTGTTTGAAAATTGGAGTTTAAGTAAATTGTTAAGAAAAAATGAATATTGCAATATGGGCGTCAAAAGAAAGAGAATGAAGAAGGCTTACAGCCAGAAATATTTTTTTAGAGTTGCCACCTGTTTGAAAATTTACATTTAATTTAATTTATAAGATAAATTGAATATTGCAATATGGGTATCAAACTGAAAGGGTTTAGGAAATTATATTGCCGAAAATTTTTTTAGGAAGGGCTGCCACCTGTTTGAAAATTTTTATTGAATTAAATGATAAAATAAATGAAATCTAAATCTACATCTAGATATCTATACATATAATAAAATTGTAACAGGTCGATGTCTGTACATTATAGATATTAAAAAAAAGTAATGTGTGGGGTCTTTATTAGAGCACCAGAAACCAAATCAACCATTTTTAGAATTTTTGTCTGTCTGTCTGTCTGTATGTTTGTTCGCGCATCACTCCAAAACGAATGCATGGATTTCAATGCAGTTTTCACCGATGTATTGCGAGAGGTCCAACTTAAAATATAGGAAGAAAAAAAATAGATAGCTGCCACCTTTTTGAAAATTGGAGTTTAAGTAAATTGATAAG
>NW_016227463.1:0-1319 GCF_001687245.7 Rhagoletis zephyria
TTGGCCTAAGCACATATTCAAAAAATGTTTGCCTGAATAAATATTTACGCAAATAAATTCATCTTCGTCTTGCCCTCTCACTGAGTAAAAGAAGTATTATTCTTTCAGCTCCGTCCGAATTGGGGCGGACCTCTCAGCGCCTCTTTAAACCAAGTGAGATTTAAGATAAGATGTTTCTCTCTTGTGCGACTTTTTCAATCTGTTGATGTAAAAAATCGTAAGAGCTGCCAGTTTGAATCGCTGCGGGGACTTTCGAGAGAACTATTCTGCGCAAGATCTGTTGCCCCTTTCGTGTCGGCGAAGAAGATGGAATGACGAACTGTACGAGCTTTTCAACGACATGGACATAGTTAAGCGAATAAAAAAACAACGACTCCTGTGGCTTGGACATGTGGTACGCATGGATGACGATGCTGCGGTTTTGATGCGGTTGCAGTGCCAAACGAGAAAAATAATTGGTTCAGAAGAGTACCGCAGATGCTCACGTATAAAAGAACATATTGTCAAATTTGTCCATCTGGTCTAGCGGTAGTTTTTCGATTTAAAATTCTATTTTAATTTTATAAAGTGAAGTTTAATGAGAGTTTCTCTTTAAATCTGGTCTGAGGCGTAGTTTAAGGGAACAAGCCCTTCTTTAAAAGATGATGGAAATTGTCATTGGTTCCCCACTTTTTAGCAAATCTCATCAACGAGTTTGCGATCTACTGAGCAGTTTCTTTAAATTTACGTATTTATTACCAGAAAAGGAACAAAGAAACGCAAATTCCTGTTAATTAAGGCCGTTGGTTAACTTTCACTTTAAGACTCTGATTGATAATCCAATAACGCTGTACGTATAAGAAATGGGTAAGTAAAACATTATGCTATGATAACAAACTATTATTTTTTTTACTCTTTGCTTCTTATAATTAAACTCGCATCTTTACATCTAGCAGAGTTTGACATTTAAACCTACATATACAAATATGGTTGTCTTCTTCATTTCGTACCTTTTCTTCATAAAGCCAAAGCCAACTTTCACCGTAGTCCACAGAAATATGCTCAGCTACTTAATCTCTGTGCATTTAGTCATTTACTTTTATCAATCCAATTAATCTGGCTTGCCTTATTTGGCCGCCCATGTCATTGTCGCTGTCAGCAATCTGCATTTAATTTTCCTTTCCCAACCCACATGCGCAATGTCACGCCGGGTTCATGACACTCTTTACAAGCAAGCATAACACACTGCTGATTGCTTAGACGCCTAGATGTATGCCATTTGTGCTGTTGTCGCTGCTACTTCAATTAGAGTATTGACAAATTGTCGCCTTGGCCATTAT
>NW_016227464.1:0-1319 GCF_001687245.7 Rhagoletis zephyria
TTCCTAATTGATTATTTAAATAAACAGTTGCTAGGCAAAGCAAGAAAGTGGGATAAAAAAAAAGCAGAAATAGATAATTTTGGCTTCATATCAATGCCAGTTTTTATATTTTATTTAGCATAAACTGAAAGAGTTGATGTATTTGTTATATTTTGCTGTATTTTATTCAATGTAGGCGGAAAAGTAGATTTACATACATAAATACTTGCAAGTAGTTTGTTCTAAATACTCGTATGTACGATACCCCGGTGTAGTATTTTAGCTAACTAATTAACTAAGTTAAATTTTGATTTTGAGCAGATAACCAACTTCTTAAAAAAATATTTTGTAGAACAACTTTTCCTAATTCCATTATTTGGCAACGACATGTTTCATTTAACTTCTCATTTAATTGAAATGAAACGTTTAAATTGGTGTCGGAACCTCTTTGTACTATTTTCGTGTTGCATCCACATTTTTGTAGTATTTTATTTAACGACTTAGACTTGTTTTTCTTCTCCATGCCCCACTATCAAATTCCTATGTAGCTAGCTAAATACTTTCCTATAGGTCTGATAGTTTCTGAGAAATTTATTAATTACTCCAGATTTTTTATTTTTTTTTTTATGAAAAAATTAAAAAATTCATACTTTAAGAGGGGGCAAAAAGTAACGACTGTTTTTTTTTTGTGTTAAATAATTTCCCTGGAACTATCAGGCTTGTCGAAAAGTGAAGTATACACGACTTATGGAGAATTTCACTGGCTTTCATTTGCCGATTGTTAAATTGGTTCGTAAGATATACGTGATTAAGTTGAACTTCTTGTTTTTAAGCTGAATGACGGTAAATTGCAAATATCTCGAAAACTTATCCATAGGAAAAAATTAACTCGATTTTTAGAATCACCGAGAAATTTTACATAGGGCTTGCGGAGGCTACCTCCACATTTTTTTAATAATACGAAAATGAAGGATCTATAAAAAATAAATGCGGTATTTTATTAGAAAATTAATTGTACCTACGTGATGCTACATATCTTAGTAAAAGAATATTAAAAGGGTGTGACTCGGGCTATTAGGGTTTAGATTCTAGTAATGTATTTTAAGGTGCACCTCAACTATTTTTTTAATGGTTGTTAGGCTACTCTGGCCACATGGCCTCATATACTAAAAAGGCATTTCCAATAAATATGTCTAAATGCGATAGCTATTTTTGAGGAATTAGTCGTAATCACCTAAACTGAAGCTTTATTAAACGCTTTCAGTTCAGCTTAAAAGCTACCGGAGTGATCTAAAAATAAACAAGTAAGAAAGTCTAAGTTCGGGCGGAGCCGAACATTA
>NW_016227465.1:0-1319 GCF_001687245.7 Rhagoletis zephyria
TATATTTCACTTGGCAATAATGTTCATTGCACAATGACCACGTCAAGTTGAACGGCGCCCATAAGGCAAAAGTGACGATTTGGCTAGACAAAAATCGAAAATCGCGATGATATTTAACATCAATAAAAATACGTATGAACGTTCCTTAATGTTTGACTAACTAAGGGACAGTATTAGTTATGAAGCAAAGTTTTGTATTATGTTACCAGAGTACCCGCAACTTGTCGAATGCATATCGTGCGCATAGGTACCTCAATCAGTCATACGCGGTAGCCCATTATTAATTATGGTATGTGTGGATGTAACTTTTTAAAATTATTTTTATATTAAAGAAGGACTATTTACAAGTAAGTTTTTATTTCTTCATTAGTTTACGTGTAACAGTTTTAAAATTGTAGCTATTTATAAAATAATAAAAATAATAATCCCAACGGTTTTTACCCTCCATACCCGCCCATCCGCACGAGGGGTGCAGTCCGCATGATGTACGGAACCAGCATTTTGAATTTTTACGCCTAGTCACGATAGGCAGGAGTTTGTAAGGGGGCGAGATCTAAAACTGTTCAGCTACAGAACTAAATTCATCAGCTGATTTTATGTATTTATGTTAATAATAAATTTATTGAGAGAGGAGAGTACCGCTTTCTTAATACTGAAAAGCGGATCTGATATATCAAAAGTACCGGAATGAGAGTTAAAATCCAGGCATAGGCAACGGAGTAGGTCGTGCAATTCAAAATTAGTTTTACAAGCTTCCAGGAGGGAACATTAAGGCTAACTTCGCCCAGAAGAAGCGGACTTGAAATTAGATTAATATGGTTTAATCGGCTCGTATAAGGCGGAAGGTTGTATTGAGAATCCCATAGGAAATTTCTTAAAGCAAAAGGTAGGAATTGTTTTTGAAATTGATTCTATCATGTCATGAGNATAAGGCGGAAGGTTGTATTGAGAATCCCATAGGAAATTTCTTAAAGCAAAAGGTAGGAATTGTTTTTGAAATTGATTCTATCATGTCTGAGTAAATTTGATACCTTGGATTCCAAACCACCGAACCGTATTCCAGAATTGGTCTAACTAATATTGTAAACAGAGTTTTAGTTTTAGGATCCATTGTGATACCAAGGTCCACAGAATTGTATACCTGTTCCAGGTTATGGTTACCTATTGTATAAGAAGAGGGATGAACAGCACTTCGCGAGAAGCACATTACTTTACATTTCTTAATATTTAGAGGCATACGATTTACTTTACACCAGTAAGCCATGCTGTTTAACCCCCTTATTATAGAACCCGAATTTTCGTAATTCGTAATTCGTAGC
>NW_016227466.1:0-1319 GCF_001687245.7 Rhagoletis zephyria
AAAAATCTGTCAATTTCTTACTCGTTAGTTTTTAAGCATGCAATTGTTACGAATTTCGAAAGTTCGAAAATACATGCCATTTCTACGATTCGTAGCAAAATCCGAATACGAAAGAATTGCAGAATAGGGGGGTTAGTATAGCATTTTCAGTTTAAATGAAACCATTTTCAAATTAACTGAATCTTTTTCAAATTATATTTAACCTTTTTCAGGTTAAACGAAACCATTTTCAAATTAAATAAAACCTTTTTCAGATAAAGCGAAACCTTTTTCAAATTAAATGACACCTTTTTCAGATTCAATGGAACTTTATTCAAATTAAATTGAACTTTTTTCAAATGAAATGAAACATTCTTAAAAGAAAGTTTCGTTTAATTTGAATAAAAGTTTCATTGAATCTGAAAAAGGTTTCATTTATATCGAAAATGGTTTCGCTTGACCTGAAAAAGGTTTCACTTAGTTTAAAAAAGTTTTCGCTTTGTTTGAAAATGGTTTCATTTAATTTGAAAAAAGTTTCATTTAAACTGAAAATGCTACAAATAATGCATTTTTTAAATTGAGGTGTTAAAGTTTTTTCTTCGTTTTCAAACAGGGAGATCGTGTTTTATCTTCGTCGTTGGCGGCAGCGGCAAAATACGATCCGTTATGGCCATATGCTAAATATTCTCAAGTTTTTAAATCGAAATTGAAAAATACTGTATTAGTTTTGGTTAAAAATTAATAATCAGCCTTATCAGAAGTCTCATTTTCCCCGACCCGGTTCACTTTTCACTCTTGGTTTCCATGGTTTTACTATGGGCGGATGACAAATTTTCGGGTGAATTTTTTTTTATTGTTTGTAAAAATGTTAATTGTACCTTGTCATAANGGTTAAAAATTAATAATCAGCCTTATCAGAAGTCTCATTTTCCCCGACCCGGTTCACTTTTCACTCTTGGTTTCCATGGTTTTACTATGGGCGGATGACAAATTTTCGGGTGAATTTTTTTTTATTGTTTGTAAAAATGTTAATTGTACCTTGTCATAAGCAGCAGAATACGTTGTCGCCGTAGTTGTGTTTTACTGAGCTAAATTTTTTGGCGTTCGTCGGTACATATTGTGTTTCAACGGTAACCCATTTATTTTAGTACGGGAAAATTTCTGTGCTTTTTTTTTGCATCCCAGCTCTGAGTACGGGAAAGAACCAAATTTTAGCTTTTTTCTTTACCACGGTCAGCTGTTTTTTATTTACCACAGCAATCCAGCTGATTACTTTGACAGCGCTATCGCTAACATTTTGCGTTTTGCCAATCGGCGTATTTCACTAGATTGTTTGTTTG
>NW_016227468.1:0-1319 GCF_001687245.7 Rhagoletis zephyria
CAACGTCTCGGTTCGCTTCTTAGCTCCGTATATTGGTACCAAACATCTACTTAGCGCCCGACTGCAGCGATACCGTTTTGACAGCATCTTTTTTTTTCTTCAGCGGCGTAAAATTTCTCGTTGTATTAGTTGATCTTTTGGGCATACCGCGTGGGTGCTTGTGTTTACCCCTGTTCCCTTAAAACCAGTTCGTGGACCAGAAATCATCTAGTTCATTGAGGAAGTATCTACCTAACGATTGTGCATTTCATCTAGCAAAAGCCGGTGAGTGATAGAGCAGATATGATATACTCACATCCTGATAGCTTCTACAGAAATCGTTTCTATAAATTTAATTGACATTTAAAGAAAGAGTTTATAAAAATTAAATGATATTAAAAAAAAGAAAATTAAATCAAAAAGGGAAAAATGAAACATTTCTAAAATTTAAATTAAGTAAAAATTTAAATATTTTTCTTTTTAAAATAATATAATATAAAAATTAGAAGTAAAAAAAGTAAAAAAAAAAATCATTTGAAAGTAATATAATCTAAAAATTAAAAGAAAGTTAAATCAAAAATAAAAAATAATTAAAAAGAAAAAATAATGAAATAAGTTCCCCAACTTAAATACAAAAATATTTTTCTTAAAATAATATAATCTAAAATTTAAAAGAAAAGTAACTTAAAAAAGAAAATAGAATTAAAAAAATAAGACATTCCTAAAAAGTTAACTGGAACTTTTCAATAGTATCTAAATATTAAATTAAAGAATAATTAAATTAAAATAGCTTCCTAAAAATTAAATGAAATTAAAAGAAAATACTTCTCTTTTTAAAATAATAAACTCTTCAAAATTAAAGGATAATTAATTTTAAAATAAATAGAAAAAAAATTATTAAAAAGAGAAGAGAAAAGTTCTTTTTCAAAAATTAAATGAAACTAAAAAAACATATTAATAGTAACAAAATCTAAAAATTAAATAAAAAAAAATAAAACAATGAAAAATGTTTACAAACATTAAATGAAATTAAGTAAAAGTTCATATTTTTTCTTTTTAAAACAAAAACAAAAATTACTCAGAAAAAGAAAAAAAAATAATTAATTTAAAAAATTTATTAATAAACAAAAAAAATTCTTAATTAAAAAAGGGAAAAATTATTACTCAAAAAAATGAATTAATTAAAAAAAGAAAAAATGCAATAAAAAAAAAAATTAATTAAAAAAGAGAAAAAAATTTATTAATTAAAAAATGTATATATAAAAGTATAACAAGTAAGAGCAGCGCTGTGTCATGAACATCTGCAAATTTTAGTTTGACAGATTACTGCTTTTGAATAC
>NW_016227469.1:0-1319 GCF_001687245.7 Rhagoletis zephyria
TTCAGTTCTGTTCTTTCTCATTCTTGTTCTCGCCCTTCTTTTGTTACACTTTGCAGAGAGTTGCAGTGTAAAGGGTGGCGGTGGCGGAAATCAGGACTTTGATTGCTGCTGCCNGGCTATTGCACTCGATTTTTTTTCTAAATATTTGAGTGATATTGCTTCTGCAAAAGGCCCAGTTTTGAAGTTTTTTTGCTGAAGTGAAATAGGCTCACCTATTGATCAGCACTGGGTAACCCTTTTGGCCTTTTTCTTTTTGCTGTGTTCTTTTGATCGACAATTGAAAATGTGCGTTGACCACAGTTCGGCAGAACAAGCAGGCAACTCGCCAATTTGTCAGTTGTTGAACAATTGAATTGCCAGCAAAAAACTGAAAGTGCTCATGAGAGTGTTGCACTTGAGTGTGTGTGTTTGGTTCAGGTTCATTGTTGTGTGTGTGGGCGAAAGTTGCAGTGAAGCAAGGAAGCCCAATGTGTTCACCTAGAGCACCGAAAAAGAGTGTACCACATGGTGTGAGTGTGCGGCCACACTCAATAGTGTGACAATTAAGCCCTGACCAGGAACAGCAGACACAGACAGAGACACACACTCGAACTTTGCGTGATCTTCACCAATTAGCTGGACGAGGTACAGTGCACAGTCTGCTGTTTGGTAGTGAGGTAAATTGTTTTATTATGCAAACACGCACGCAGCACCAGCAGCAGGAGGGAACTAGAAGACGACACAGGAAGACGATTTTTCTTTCTATTTTTCCTGCACTTGTTTCGCCGGAAAACAATGGCCAAGTTTGGCGAGAGTGTGTGTCGTTCTGTCATCGACTGAACTTTGGACGAACATCATGGAAAGAAATGCTTGTGATGATTAGAGGCGAGCAGTGATGAAAACTATTCGGAGAGTAATTAGCACGCTGGTTGAAGTTTTGCGTTTGCTTTTACCGCTCTAAAACTTTTTTCACTTTTTGCTCCTTCTTTCCTTGAGGCAATTAAAAATTCATCTTTACTGCTTTCGATTTATTCACTCATTCAATTCTCTTACTTGTTCCACTTTAGCTGAGTGTGTTTGCGCCTGTCAATTAATTAAGCCCGTGCACAAGCCAGTCCTAATTACCAGTCGATCAGAGCAGAGGAGATCAAAGCCTTTTCTTCTTCTTCTTCTTTACACTTCCTAGCCCTAATGAATTGTTATTGTCACAGTGAGGCGATAAATTAGCAAATGCAAGCAAGCAGAGGTGGAGGTCCTGTGCTTGCTTTTTAACAGCAACTGCTGCTGCAGTGATTTTATGTGTGTTAGTAGTAGTAGTAGTGGTGGAGAAGACAACTTTA
>NW_016227470.1:0-1319 GCF_001687245.7 Rhagoletis zephyria
TAAAAGGGGTGTAAAGGAAACATGATTGCCTATTTATATAATGATAAGGAAAATTTCAAAGTAAGGGGGGGAGGCTCGAGCACCCCCCCGCCCCTACCTGGCTACGCCCATGGTGGGGTTGCCGACCTTGCACTTCGCGATTTCATGAAATGATGCAGAATTCATGGTTAACATTCGTGTATAACTGAATTAACGAAATTGTGTTTATGGAGCCACTGTTAACCCAAATTGATGAGATGATTTCGTGAATTGGCCTACGCATAAACGTAGTAATAGAGTAACCGGCCCTAAGTGCTCGTCTCCGCAGGATAAAGTTTATATCTGATAAATATCTCTGAATATAAATTGGCAAAGGAGACCACTAACTACTCTTCAAGAGCTATATATGTATACCAGAGCTTATACNATCTGATAAATATCTCTGAATATAAATTGGCAAAGGAGACCACTAACTACTCTTCAAGAGCTATATATGTATACCAGAGCTTATACATATCTTGCCATCTATTGCCGGCAATTTGATAGTTTGACAGCTACATTTTCATTTAAACAAAAGCTTCGTGGCGGCAACATTATTGATATTTTATTATATAAGAGGAAAAATTGAGCCACCGGGCTTTGAGCAACCGGCCCTTAGAAGCTATCTTACAAATACCCATATCAAGATATAAAATGCCCACATACAAAAATTGCCACTGATATAAATAAATTATATCTAGCAATCAAAATTATAGCTGAACAGCAACAAATTTTATCCTGTGGTGACGGCCAATAAGGGAAATTTATTCAATGTCAGATTCCTACTATCTCCCAGTTAAACAACATTATCGACGCTTTTACCTCCGGTTTGTGTTAATCGGATATTGAAAAACGGCCTTATGACCGGTTGTTCAATGTCTGGTTATCACTACCTCTCAGTTAAACATCATTATAGACGACGTTTTCGATATCATGCATATAACATGGGATCCATAAAGCAGTCGTCGTATTTAACCAGAGCTTCTACTTCCGATTTTTTATAACCAGACATTGAACAACCGGCCCTTATGAATGTATGTTCACACATATGCTTTGATTAGTAATTTGTATAGTCTCTCTTCGTAGCTGCATGTATGCATATATATGTATGTATGATTGTATATACATATATGTATATGTAGCTCAGCTCTTGGAAACTGATATTTCTTTAAAATTGAATCTTTTAACTTTTTAATTGAATTTTAGTTTCATGGTGGAACTTGCGAACGGATTTTCTGGCACGGTTGGATAATCAACGATGTTATTGAATTCGTCTTCTCTGCGCTTGCGCTCTTCGTTCT
>NW_016227471.1:0-1319 GCF_001687245.7 Rhagoletis zephyria
CCCAGTTGTGCGCCTTGGGCAGCTTCAGCAGCGTCTTCAGGCTGGTGGTCACCGCGGCGCCGATGTGCTTGTTGAAGCGATTCGCCTTCGAGGGGCTGCCAGTGTTGCTGGTGCTGGTGCTAGTGCTGGCGTTATTGCTACTGCCGCTGTTGCCGCTGCTGCTGTTGTTGTTGTTGTACTCATTCTGGCTTCCTCCTCCTTTTGAAGATGAGAAGGAGGAGGAGGGCCCAAAGACGGACACCTGTTTGCCTTTGGATGATGCTCCCTTGTTATCAGCAGCTGATGTTGATGTTGATGAAGAGGAGGCGGAGGTGGAGGCGGTGCCGGTGTTTGTGATCGTTGAGTTTCCGGCGGCGGTGGAGGTGGACGACCCCGACGTGGACGGCTGGCTGGCGTACAGCTGACTGATGCGATTCGAGGGGCCGAAGGAGGTCTCCTCGTCCTCGTTGTAGATGTTGCGATTACGCTTTCGGTTGCGCACCGGATGGCCGACACGGTTAGAGGTGGTGGCCATGGCTTCTACTTCTGCTAGAACGGTGAGGCTGTTGATGATGATGCTGAGGGCTCTAATTAAAATGCAAGATGAGGAGGTCGGGCGAAACCTGATAAGGGTTGAATAACCAGAACTGTTCTTTACCAGATGAGAATCCTGCTGAAATCCCGCTCAATCAAGTGAGTTGGTAAAATTCGGCTGCAAAACAACTGGCGGCCATTTCCACAGCGCCAGCCCCCATTCGGACGGCTATTTCACAGAACCGGCATTCTTATTTTTTATTTTTTCAGCACATTTTTTTGTTGTTTACCAAAGGTACCACTAGATGTTCCAGTTGCAAACTGATTTTTGTATTAACATTTTTTATTTCTTTTTAGATACAAGATACAAGAAAAATGAGGAAGCAGTGAGAGAGGGAGAAAAAGCAAGCAGGTGCCAAGCAAAAAAGGGGAATATGGCGAAATAAAGGATGCGAATATGGCTAAAGAATGTCAGCGTGAAGAAGGATGAAAAGTGGAAAATGGAATTACAAGACAAAGAAGTCAAAAAAGATCGTTAACAAAAAAACGAGGGAGAGAAACGGGAAGATGTGTTGCGGTGGCGGTGGTAGCGTTGAGGATGAGAAGCGATGGATGGGATGGAATGATCAGCAAAGAAGTGAAGTGATTTATCCACCAAAAAAATTGTGGCTATTGGTGACTGACAAAACTGGTCGTTGGCGTTGAAGAGAAGAATTCGAAACTGACGAAGATGAAGATGAACTTACAGAAAGTCTAGTTGTACTTGTTGAGCATCTCCAGCACCTGTGCGATGATGTTATCACGCG
>NW_016227472.1:0-1319 GCF_001687245.7 Rhagoletis zephyria
CCCTTGTGCACAAGTGCGCTCGGGTATAAAAACGGACAAAGAAATTTGCTGTGCGAAAATGCAGCGCATTGAAGTCAACCATTTGGAACAAAAGACTTAAGACACGAACTTGCGCGACGTAAATTGCCAGTAGCCACACCGTGTGAAGCTGAACAAAATTATTTTGCGAGGCTCTCATGCATAAGCGCTAAAATGAAGAAGATGACAAATTTATTAGCACACAAATAGTCTTCATCCCTGCCTGTTCTTTAGTTAAATGTAAAATTGTGGTCACCGAATTGGAAAATTATTTCACGTTAAAAAACTTATTAGCAAATAATCTCAGCAAAAAAAAAAAAAAAATATAAATAATTCAGCAAAAGCAATAAATATGACACGAAAATAAGGTTTTAAAATCATTTTAATAGTGAGCGAGCAACCTTTTCTTATTTAATTTAACTTTTTATTACTGCTGTTAAAAAACGCAGCATTTTTCTTTCCTTACTTTTACGTATTACTCTTTGTTTGTTTTCTTCACTGCTTGTGTATATAAATAGTTTCGACCAAAAAACCCATCTTTATCTTTATTTTCTTAAAAGAAAGACTTATTTACCAAAAAACCTTAAGTTCTAAACATTACGTTTGAGAATTTCTGTTTTCCGTTTTCCTGTAGTTCACCTGTCACACAAATTAACCGGAAGATGAAGTCTCATATTACAAGCGTAAAATATAAAAAATATGTTTGGCTATCGCATGTGTGTAGTGTGCGAAGAGCACGCCTAAGCAAACCATTCTAAATAAGTGTAAATAATACATTCAACTTTTTCAACATCCGCTTCTCCGCATGATGGGTGTTTTTTGTACATTCAGGCGCATGGTTCGCACAACACTAAACTCCAGCAATTACCGGTGCGACACGTGCCGGCTGCTAGCTGAATATAGTAAAAATGAGTCTTGAAAAGGAAACGAAATGGAATTGGTACAAGCAAAAAAAAAAAACAACTAACGCAAACAAAACCTGTTTGTGATGACAAACAGTTGGAAATTGTTTATATTTATCCATACAAACTTATTCATAAACATATGTACATATATGAATATGCTGGTAGCCTGCCGGTTGTTGGTTCAAACATAAAAGTTGCTAAGCTGCTTTAGGTTCCAAAGCAGTTTGCATGTTTGAAATGCAGGTGTACGAGTTGGCAGTGAAGTTGTAAGTCAAAGTTTTGTCTTTAATGTTAACTTAATGTTGTGCGATTGGTGCACTGGTGTTGTTTATGTTATATTAGGTTTATTCGTCGAGCAAAAAATTTGTACGAATTTGTACGAATTATCACGATTTT
>NW_016227473.1:0-1319 GCF_001687245.7 Rhagoletis zephyria
AACAAGTTTTTACTATTTAGTTTTATAATATTTAATTTCAAAATGTTTTCTTATAAAGATATAGTTTACTCTATAACAAACACCATAAAAATTCACACTCCACATTTTGTGCAAAAAGAATTAAGATTCAGCGAATTTTCGCCAAAAATTTACTCTTTTTTAAGAATTCTTCCATACAGAAAAATTTCGAACATATACATATACATACGTTGTATGTAAAAAATTTTCAAAAATCAGCGGTATGTTGTAGCCATATAAAACTGTCTTATTATTATCAAGAATCATAGAATACAAGATTGCGCCGATCGGAGAGGATTTTTGAGAATAACATTTGTGTGACGTCACACTGGTGCAATTGCAAGAGAGAAATGCCAAAACGTGAGCAAGAATGGAAGAAGATGAAAAAATGTTGCAAGGAAAACGTAAACAAGTTGCACCAGTGTGACGTCATTCAAACAACGATTCTGTCAAATTCGTTAAGAGAGGAATAGCGGTCCGAGATCGGCGCAACCTTTGTATTCTCTCAATCGTGCATTAGTATACTAGAACTGCATGCAAGAGAACGCAAATAAACGTACATGTAACGTTTAGTTTCGCTCATACAAGGTAACGAAACACAGCCGATTCCAATCCCTCGGAAACAGTTTGCGAGCGGTAACTTTACTCTGCTAGAGTTTGCGAAAGCTAACGCAAACAAAACAATTGAATGATGAGAAATAGGAAAACAAACCAAACATAAAGTTAGTGCTCACAACACAAAACGAGACCTTTCGTTTAGTGATCCCTAGTATACATATGTACATAAGACTGCATCACCCCCCATACAAAAAAAATCGGTACTGATTTTCCACTGGAATTATTAAATCTATTATATTTTAAGACTTTTATCAAAATATTTCGCCAAAATATTTACATTTGCGTGAGCTGAACCGATTTGAAAATACCTCCAAAAATTGCATTTTTTATTAATAAAAACAGTTTTTGTAAAAAAATGTTTGAAAAAAATTACCTCAGATGACTAAACAGTTTAAACTTAAAAAATTTGCATAAAAATATTTTTAAAAAATTTTCTACGGAATCATAATAATGAGATTTTTGATGCTGTTTTTGAACTTCTTTCAAAGACTGGTTCAAGAAAAACTTGAATAACCGGAACCTTTCCAATTTAGACTTATGAGGTATCATTGGTAAGGTATTTTCTTACCCTTTTAATTTCTTTGCGAATAAGCTCATTCAAGTTATGAAAGAAGAAGGTAAGATAAACGCGTGGCGTTCCATGTTGAATTAAGATGTGTTGATATGTTGATGTGTTGATGTGT
>NW_016227474.1:0-1319 GCF_001687245.7 Rhagoletis zephyria
AGTCCTAGAATTCTGAGTTGTAACGCTCATTATGAGCTCAAAAAAGAGTCATAAAAGAGCATAAATATTTCCATTTTATTTTCTTAGAAGGGCTCTCCAATATGAATCTAAGTTAATAGAAATAAGAGTCTGTTATATGAAGCGTTTTGAGTCTTAAAAATAAATGTTCTTTATAATTCTGATTATTAATAAACTTTTACTTCTACGTGAACTTTGTTGCTTTTGTTCAACTCAGAATTTATGACACCAAACGAGTCCGAAATGAGTCAGCCAGGTTGATTGGTCTAAGAATTATATGTATTTATGACGAAAGAAATACTCATTTAGACTCATAAGTTCTGAGTACTCAGAAAATTGTTTAAAGGGAGGAACTCTGTTGTGCAGCGTTTGCAAAATCAATTTGATTGNACGGAACAATTATTCTCACAGTTTCACACTGGATGAAAAGTAGCAGAACAACGGCAGAACAAAATGTGTATATGGAGGCATAGGACGTTTGAATGCATTTATTACTTTGCGCTTGAAATTTACGTAGCGGCATTTTTGTAGTTGCACATGTGTTAGTGCGCTGCAGCAGAACTGCCACTTTAATGCGGGGTAGAAGCTGGCACAACCTTTTGAGAAACTTTACCTCACCGTACTGCTCTCCTGCCTACAAACAGAGTTGTTCTGGTGGCAGAAATGATCCAGTGTGAAGCCGACCATTCGAACAAAGAGTGTTCAGCACATTTTTGTCGCGCTCTCAGTGAGACAGAGTGGGAAAGGAACGCGTAAAATTACTAACAAAAAGTGTCCGAACACGAACGATTAATCCGCATCTACTTCCAATGTTTTCCTTTCCCAAGTGTGCTTCTACTAGTCGAGCCTGCTGTCCTAACCAAATATGCGGAAAGTAAGGTATATTTTTTTAAATTCCATTAAATGTAAAATTATGCACTCCTTCCATTTAAAATGATTCGATAGAGGAGATTCGAGAAAATATTCCTTTTTGAAAAAAAAAAAAATATTAATTTCTTTCAACGCGCTTTAATAAATGCTTTGCGCAAAACAATTCACATTAGCGCCTTTCTTATGCATTTCGAAGATCGATAACGTCATCTTCATGAATTCATTGAATTCACTTAACGCACCGATGCGCGTGTGTAGCCAACAGCCAGCCGCTCAGGTAGCGGCCAACCGCTCCCACAAATGTTTTAGTCGCAACGCTTTGATTAACAATATTACTAATAAAAATTTTGTTTGAACACGCCTATGCCTACATAGTACATAAATACATACATACATACATTAGTGCTTTTAGTGCTTTTATGTATTTGCAT
>NW_016227475.1:0-1319 GCF_001687245.7 Rhagoletis zephyria
AAAAAAAAAAACAATGATTAAGAAATAGAAAGAAAGAAATTATTAAAAAAGATATAAATCTCTACTAAATAAATTTTAATGAAAAATTTTTATTTTGGCAATTTTAACTTAACACCTTCTAAACCACTCCAAAATTACACTATATTGTTTGAAACGGATAAAAACAAATAAAGAAATATATCGGCACACTTTTTTTAAGAAAATATCGTTCATCATTCTCTTTAATGCCGGCCGCTATGATGTAGTGTTTCGCAGTGCGCGCTACCATTCTGCAAGGCGTGGGTTCAAGCCCGGTTCCACCCAACATAAAAAAAAAAATTTTTTTCTAATAGCGGTCGCCCCTCGGCAGGCGATGGGAAACCTCCGAGTGTATTTCTGCCATGAAAAACAGCTTCTCATAAAAATAAAATCGCCGTTCGGAGTCGACGTAAAACTGTCTGAAGTTTAGAGAAAGGTTTGTTGCCATTGATCGATCGCTGGCGGCATATTTTTATTCTATATTTGACGTGCTGTCAAACGCGCCCTCTTTGTCGAGAAGGAAGACACAAATCACTGTTTCACTACATTCAAAACCAACTTTTGTTTCAGGTGTAAGTCGTCGCTGAGGTGAGGCTATTGTGGCTGTTCCGCCCAGAGTAGGGCTGAATATCTAATAATTTTTTTCTTTTTTCAAAAGTTCTATTTAAGTTTTAGCTTGAGTTTCGCCCGGGGCAAATGAGACTCTTGATAAGGACGAACATTTTTTGTTTAACATGGAAAATTCTATNGTACAGCTCTGTATTATTTGTAAAAATCGTAAGAATATACATTTTTTGCTTTAAACTTACCTGAAGTAACAGAAATCCATTATTTCAGTTCCACTGCATCGCTAACCAAATTAATTACCGTCATACTAATGTTGTTAGTGTTTTTAAGCTTTCGTTTTCTCTTAACAAACCTGTTGACTAATTTTCGTACGCAATTCACATTCAACTGTCAGTCATGCACAACTCTGCTCTGACTCATATCGGTCGTTTTTTGTTTTAATTTAAATTCTTTTTTTTTTTTTGGTAAAAAAAAATGTCAGTTCACACTTGAAAGCGTTTGAAAATTACAGAAAACATCAAGTATATAAGGGGTGACTCGAATTGAGCATATACGCCGCCTAAAAATTGTGATCCGTTTGTGTATGTAAATACTCGCACTTAGGATGCATGTACAGTGGACTGGAATGGTCTTCCGTCCATCAAAAAAGTCATTAAAATTCAACGCATTTTTTAGCCCGTTGAAACTTGCCTTTCATCAGACTTGCACTTTACTGCACTAAAATTTAATGAGCT
>NW_016227476.1:0-1319 GCF_001687245.7 Rhagoletis zephyria
AATCGACGATGAATCATTATCATTTACCCCAATTAAATTAAAATTGACATATTCTTTGTACAGCTATTTCAGAAAAATGATGCACATATGTATGCGGAAATCTTTTTGATCAATAAGTACTCATTCTACATACAAGGTTTTCCTATAGAACACTTTGAATGGGGGACAGTGTTGCTAGATTTTATTTTCAAACAACTTTTAATTCCCAAGGAAAAAAGTGTAATTTCAACAAAAAAAAAGACAAATTTGTTAGTTAAATAAATAAAAAAACTGTAGCCCTCTTTTTTAGGAATACACTTCAAAAGAGAAATCACCAGTTTTGAAAACATCTAAGAATGATGAATATTTGTTGTATGTTTTCAGATCGANTAAAAAAAAAACACAAATGATGCTGAGTGCGGCCACCTCAGTTGCTTTCAATAATTTCGCAGTATCGGATTTTCGAAAAAAGTATAGCATTGTTAAGTACTAACATTTTTTATATTGGCTTAAAAATAATTTGAGAAAATTCTTATATTTGTCCATATTTTTAAGCAAGAACAAATTTTAAAGTTAATTTTTCCTAAATTACAATAGATAGCGTTTTGAAGTCTGGTACTCTTGTAGATAACTAAACCAACAAAGTCTAACTAACCGTTGGAAATAATAATTTTTTTTTTTTTAATTTTTTTTCTTAACCACAAAATTGGTCTCTATAAGTGCGGCATCTCTAACTGAAAAAAATACTAAAATCCGAAACATGTTTAAATTATAAACGTACATTCAGATTTTGCAATCAGATCTTCACCAAATCGTACAATTTACATATAAAAAAAATTCAATTCTATCAGGTACCCTATATAGCGCACATACATATGTATACTCGTATATCCGAAATATAAAATATTATAATTTAGATAGCATGCAATTACGTGAGCAATATTGCACTTTCAGACTATTATGAGAATTTTCAGAAGAGGTAATAGGCGCTTAACAAATAATTGGCCACTTATTTCTATGCCAAATTGGCTATACATATTTAGCGATTGTTTATTAAAAGTTGCTAATTGAAATGAGTTTTGCATTTGTCTGCCATTATTTTTTTTTCGTCCTAATGTAAATCGCTTACAAATATTGCACTAGCAGCATTAACGTCACTCAAAATTATGAAAAAAACGTTTAAAGTTTGCTAAAATCATAATAAAAAAATATAATATTTCAATATTTTATTTATGACGTCTACATTTTTAGATCAGCAGACAGCGAAATTTATTAAAGAAAAATTAGAAGTGAGCATACGTGTTTGATAAATACGTAAATAGTATTTTGTATGCGCGTGT
>NW_016227477.1:0-221 GCF_001687245.7 Rhagoletis zephyria
ATGATTATGGGTACGTGCATTTGTGTTCAAAAAAATAGTAGTGCGACGGTGCAGAATGATAGAATTAATTTTTCTGGCATGTTCTGCTTCACAAGAGTTGCGATAAAATGTTTTTATTTAAAATACATATCAGCCCTATTCTGTGCACTTGATAAATTGGAAATCTTTATAATTTGTCAATTTTTTATTATTTATCAAGAATTGGTATTCTAGCACAGAAA
>NW_016227477.1:231-1321 GCF_001687245.7 Rhagoletis zephyria
ATTTTGTATATTAATAAATTTGTTTCTAACAATTAAATACTCCATGTGCCGGCATTTGAACCTGCGACACATGGAATTATAGTCGACATATTTACCTACTCCGCTACGGCAGTCAAAAGCTTTTTTGCTTTTAAATTCATATTTTTCATATGTGACAATGAAATCAGTTCCACTCATGTGGGAAATCAGATCCACTAATGTGGAGATCGTAGATCTTTTTGTTTTATAAATATTGACACAGAATGCGAATGAAGCTTTTACTTGATAAAAATCTTGATAAAATTTCTTTACAAAAAATTTATCAAGAAAACACAGAATTGGGCGGTAAGTATGTATAACGAACAGGAAAGTAAACAAGAAGTCGACTTATTTGTTTCATTTTGCCATTTTATGACGCATTTCCCTATATGCACCAAAAACCAACTGTTCAAAAAAATAGTGGTGCTTAACTTGGAAGATCTAACATTTTTTAAAGGAAATTAAAATGTCAACATAATTAAGTGTTTTTAAGTTATTTGACTATTTTTAAATGTAAATTACGAAAAATACTGTACCCCTTTTGCAATTGGGAAGATAAACGCATATGTTTATTGATTAGCGAGAAGTAATAATTATACAAAGAAATCATGACAAAATGTACAAAAAACTGCCTTTTTAGGCAAATTGTAAATTCACCAAAATGTTTTTGAATTAATCGGAAATGTATTATTGGCTCTTATTACACCATACAAATCTTTTAAAACGCTTTTAACCGTTTTTTTGCATTGAAAAATTGTAAGACTTTAAAACATTACGACGCTTAGCGCAACTTGTAAATCTTTTAACTGTAATCAAGAAAGACGCTCTACAAGACTATTAATTTTAGGTGACAATGTGGAGTATAAGAATCTAAAACACCCATACACTCTCAAGGCTAAAGCGCATCAGAGCAAGGGTCTGCAGTGTAGAACTTAGAAGGTTACTTCTAGCACGAGGGACATGTTAACCCTGTCTTTCAGGTTAAGGTTTTTGCCATTGAACTATGGAACAGTTTGGCGATTAAAAAAACACTTTTACATACACATGTTTGTGCTCCTTGCTCTGAAAGCAA
>NW_016227478.1:0-1319 GCF_001687245.7 Rhagoletis zephyria
TAGTGAGGGTGATCAAAAAGGCTCGATCATACCCAAAGCTGCTCTCTGAAAGGTACATATGCAAATGACCAACAATCGTCAATAGTTTGCCACATCAATATGCTCTAATAAACAGTGGCTTGCTGACAGCCATTTTTTTTATTTCAATTATGTTTATTTTAGGTCATAATGATGTTCGACTACATTGCATTAAATGACAACTGAACTGAAAAACCACTGCCGATAACGAGGAGGAGGAGGTGACAAATATTATCTTCAAATATGAAAACTAAGAAAACTACTAGTATAACCGCAACTGTCAAAGCCTCCAGCTAATCGTTGATGTTTGCATTTCAAACTCGTACATAATTTTTTTTTAATGCCATTTTTTCAATAATAAATATTCACTTACTTGCCAATATACACTGATAAAGTCGTCACTGAGCACAATGCTGTGTTCACTGCAAATGCATAGATGCCTTAAGCTATCAATGTACGAGTATTTTCTGCAACTCTGTAGATTTTCCAGTTGCTTGCTGGCGTTTCCTGTAAGTGTATGAAGTAACATGCCGATGTGGCTTGACCACTACAGCACAACTGCTTAGTTGCAATTAGAGAACATTAATGTCGGCTGCTTTTGCCCCATCACCAAATCAATTGCATCCATACGGTTGCCTAGAAAGTAGGCAGCTATGAATATAGCCAGTCTTACCAGTCGGACAAGCTGGCTTTTGGGCTACCAAATAGATGATTGGCTGCTGTTCATTAAAATCATTGAATGGCATAGCGCCGTTGGGAGAATTATGATGATTGTCGGCTTCAAGCGGCTTGCGGCTGACATCGTAATCGCGCTTATTGACTGGGTCAGTAGTGTCAGTGGCTTAAATACACTCAGAAAAAGNAGACTTCTAGTTGGGACAAATGTATATTTGTTAATAATTACAAAACGACTACCTTGAGTGGACAATATTGTTAGTTGAATAAAATCATTGTTGAGCAAATATAAACAATGCTTTGGTTGATACAAGTTTTCAATTAATTTTGTGAACTTGCTGTAGACCTGAATCAGATAACCGTTTATTATTGGAAAAAGTTTCAGTTTGACACAAATAAAATTTACTCGATGGTTGTTGTGTTTACTTCTTTTATTTGCATATATTAGGCATTAAAAATACATACATATTTGCATAAATAGTTACTAGTGTAAATAATACATATATATATGGTGGTAAGAATTTCCTAAAAAGAAACGATGAAATAGTCGTGCGCAAACCCAGGCCAATATCTGCTAGAAGTGCTGGTTTAAGTATACTGCTTTGCTTTTACCTTGGCTAAATAGA
>NW_016227480.1:0-1319 GCF_001687245.7 Rhagoletis zephyria
TGATTGTTCAGAGACGTTGTTTTGCGTTATAACTCCTCCAATTAAGCCGATAAAAATTTAGTATGGGTTCACTTTAACATATAGCACGCATACAATTTATTATTAAGATATGAAATTAGAGTTATAATTCAAAAACGCATATCTGAGTAGTCAGTTGTTTTGGAGCTTTATGTTAAAGCAAACCTATTTAGAAAATTTTAAGAAATAATTAAGGTAATATTTAAAAAAACGTTATGTGCAAAATTTTATTAAAATAACTATAAAAAATTGAGGGAGTTATTTATAAAATAGTTAAAATTTAATTAAATTGTCAAGTACCGTTAACTCGAAAACCGGAGCCAATCTGGTAAAACGGGGGATACCATCGAATTTTGCTTAATTGCTCAAAATTTACAACTTGCACAGCCTAATTTGAGCCTAGCTTATTCTTTTGTTTTCTATTTCAGCGATCCTCGTCTAACTTTTGGAGCACTTAATGAAAATGAATTGCACTTATATTTATCGATTTATTAAGTGGTTGCGAATAGAATCGTATATAAAACATTAAAATTAATATTAAAAAATTTAGAGTTTTTTTTTTTTAAGTGTACCCATTTTTTAAATTTGCAGTAATAGATTGAAGATAAGCATTCGAAATGCAATTAAAATGAAGCTTTATTGGTGCCTGTAAACACACTAAGAAAAAGTGATACAATTTTTTCCCCCATTTTTCCACGTTATTAAGAAATCCTTGTTACTTTTCTCTTAGAGGGGGAATTTATTGTCTGGTATTTATGTAAAGTAATTATAAGAGTTTTCATCGCACAATTCGAAGCAATTTTCCGCCAACGAGTTTCTTTATATCAAATGGCACAGGTTTTCATTGTTTCTGTTTATCCATTTTTAGTTTTTGTGTCTGATTTCCGCTGTGCTCTCTTTAATTTTTAAAGCTTCTCGCATGAATTGCAATCGCTGCTCCTCTTCTTGTGGTCCCATTCAACAACTTCGCTTAAAATAGAATATTTTTTGAAGGGACGCTGCAATATGTGGCATAGTTGGAGCAAAGATTAACTAAAATTAATAGTGTCACGCTTCATAATCTTATCGTTGCGCATTTTTTCCGCATGGGGAGCAAGTGCCTATGACTAATAGTTTTCAGATGTATTCCTTTGAAATGCCTGCGCGACATAAAAAAAGAGTTTTAGAAACACATGTTGAATAAGGTGGTATACATAAATAGAGCAACATTTTTGAAATGATAAAATTAATTAAAGTTTCGGAAGTTGTTCAACCTTATGAGTTTTGAAAAGAAAAAAGATCAACATGAAAATGATTGTATA
>NW_016227481.1:0-1319 GCF_001687245.7 Rhagoletis zephyria
GCAAGGGTTTTGTGACACCTCAATTTGCGAATAATTTAGAGCGTCACAAGTCTCTTCATAATATTTATCAGCAGATAAATATTTTTCAGCCTTCAAATACTTTTATTTTGAGACTTATATTATAAAAGTCTTGTCATAATAATTATCATTGAGATAAATATTTTGNTGTCATAATAATTATCATTGAGATAAATATTTTGAAGTCTTCAAACACTTTTATTTTGAGACTTTTATTATAAAAGTCTTCGCATAATAATTATGAGTGCGAAAAAATTGTTTACGTCTTAAAGGACGGGGCTTGTTCAGGACCATTTCGGAATTAGTTCGGGGGTAGTTGGCGTCCAGTTCGGAACTAGTTGGGGAGTAGTTTGGGTCCAGTTGGGGACTACATTAGAATTATATTATACATATCATCCCGAACTGATCCCTAGATAAGCCCCAACTGGGCCCAAACTACTCCCCGAATAGTCCCAAACTGCTCCCCAACTAACCCCGAGCTGGTCTCCAACTAATCCCGAAATGGTCTTGAATCAGCCATCTTTTAAGACTTGAAAAATTTTTTCCCACTCATAATTATTACAAAACTACTTTTATAATATAATTCTCTAAATAAAAGTCTTTGAAGACTTAAAAATATTTATCTCAATGAGAATTATTATTGAAGGACTTTTATAATATAAGTCTCAAAATAAAATTCTTTGAAGACCTAAAAATATTTATCTCTCTGATAATTATTATGAAGGACTTTTATGTAATGTAAGTTCTTCAATAATAATTATAGATGACTCGAAACATTTTTATCTTAATATATTAATTATTGATTGACTTTTATTCTTTTCTCTTATAATAGTTATGTTTCTGATTTTAATTTTTCCGTTATAAATAGTAGATCCAATATTGATATGCGAATAAGAATTATCATTATCTGATACCAGATTTGAGTTCAGCAACCACGAAAAGCCCCGAATCTCAAATTTCGCACAAAAATATTGAATTAATAAAAAAAATCGTCCTCCATTCACTTCAGGTAAGCCTTTGGTGGAAATAGAGTATTAAATTATATTGTAATTGGTCTTTATCGGGTTGAGGTAAGTCAACTATGTTCCTAAGTATTAACGCAAACTTTTCCTTCCTAAAAATGTGTTGTATCATGAGAAAATATTCCCCGCATAACTTGTGAATTGGTTGTTCTGAAATTTGTGTCATGATCGTTCCCACATATGCAATATGATGGTACGACTACTGTGCCCCTCTTAACCGCTTACCTCGGCAGCCCCGACTCCATCCATTGCTTCAGCACCGTGTCATTAAAACCATTG
>NW_016227482.1:0-1319 GCF_001687245.7 Rhagoletis zephyria
TACAAAACAGATTTATGAATAATTTTGGTTAATATAAATATGGTAGAATCGGGTAGAATTTGTATTCCTCAGAAAGCAAAAGGAGAACTTGGCAAAATGGGAGTTTCAATGGCCGCGTAAACTTTTGTTTTTCTACGTACGTTTCGTACGTTGCCACGAGCCCCAAATTTCGAAATTTGGGCACCATTCTCAATTTCAGCTTGAAATTATGATATATTTCTCAATTTAGCCATAGAAAAAATGTCAGGCTGAAATCGAGTACAAGTCTCAATTAGGGTGAAATTGAGAAAAATTTTGAAATTTATTCGTTTCAGCTTTGAAGTTTTATGGCTTTTTCAATGATTTATACGTCTAAAAAATTATTTATTAATAGATAAAGAAACAATATATTTTGCTTATTTTTCAGCCTTTCACAACGATTGTAAAAAAATTCATACGAGATTGGGTTTCAAATGGAAATTTGTCGTGTTGTGTTTACATGGTTTTATGGTTAATGGTATTACGGTTTACAACTCAACTCAAATTTCAATCAGCTGTTCACTAAGTTATCTTCCACAACCAAATATAGTAAAACTGCGGTTTTAGTTTATCTCTCTGACGTCNAATGTAGAATCAAAATACGGGTACATAATTAAAAGGAAAAATCAGTGGAGTTTAAAAAGATTGGTTCACAATCATGAATAGGTATTGAAAATGCCTTTTTTAATTAATTTTATTTTTTGAAGCTTACAAAGTGAGAAAGACGAAATTCGAGAATGTGGTCGAGTGTATATTAGTCCTTAAAATTTATATTTCTTCAAAAATAAATATTGAAAAGTTACAAGGATATTTAAGGATAAAATTTTATGCACAAAAATTTATTCTTCTTTAATCCTGCAGGATTTTATCTTTATTTTGATACCCATACTGTTTTTCAATATTGCACTGAACTTTTTTCCAAATCTCAGGGTCCTTTAAAAACACCCAGAAAGTCAGATAGAAAAACTAAAAACGCGGTTTTACTATGTTTGGACCATCGTCTCGCGAATATATTGATTTATTTGTGTGTAAAATTTTACTGTCGCACGGTGTACCTAATATTGGTATAAGATAAGGTTTGGTTTAAGAATAAAAATAGGCGTAAGGTAAAGGGTAAGGGTAATCATAAAAAATATGGATATTGTGGTGCTATGCCTCCTTTTCCCTCAAATATCTCGATATATGTATGAACAAATAGACTTATTCCGCTTTCCAAATAACAGCTCATATACTCGCTAAAACAAAAATGCTGGAAATTGGCCTAGCATTTTGGCCATTTAACAAAAAAAAAAAAAAAAAAA
>NW_016227483.1:0-1319 GCF_001687245.7 Rhagoletis zephyria
GATTTGTTTACTTGAAGGTAAAGAGAGAAGCTCTGTGTACTGAAAAAAGTTTAACTTTCTACGTAACTTTGAACTTCTCAAAGCCACGTCGCTAACGGCCTATGGGCCGCTATTATAATACAAAAAAAATAATTAAGAAAATCAGTTAGTACTTAAATAGAATTTCTTTTAGTATTTAGCTGCATCGACCTGTTTGCTTTGCTAAAATGCTGCATACTTTTGAAACAATTTATGTTTTGTATTTTGACAATTAAATAGTTTTTTATGTTTTTATTTAGACTATTGTTACTGTCATTTTTTATTTTCTTCATTGTTTGTTAAAAAACGGTAAAATTTACACATTTTAAACTTTAAAATTTGTAAAAACAATTAATATTTAATGTATTTTCTAGTGAATAATATAAATAATGACGCGCTGCATATTTTACAACAAATATTCAAAATCTAAACTACTTTTGTGTAAAATTTATTTATAAATTTTAACTTCTGAGAAACTAGTACCCAATCTGACCAAAAGCATAAATGCTAAAAAATGCAATTTTTAAAATTTACTAACAGAAAAACATCTAATAAAAAAATCAATAAAATGATTCCATTGCAATTTGTTTTAATGCATAAAAAGCATTTTTAATTTTGTAATTTTTACAAACATTCTAGCATTTGAATAAACTTGTTGTAAACTGTTAAAACGTTTGATTTCAATCAAGTAAAATGTCATTTTTCATGTCAGTGGGAAACGTTCGGCGTTGCTACTACTCTATGGCACGTGCAGTCTTTGAGCCAGCACCGTCTCCTAACACCAAGCGGTGGCTTTTTGTAAGCGACATTGGCTTGTGGATTTACTCCTGTAGAATGCTTTACATCATGTACCTTTGGCGGGATGACTTTAAGAATACGCACTACGATTTGCATTATGATTTGGTCACTTACTGGGTATCCTATCATAAGGACTCCTATGATTCCTACTACATGGTGGTTGTCTGGCTTTTTGAGACGTTTAATTTTTACTGTCAATTCTCATTTTACTTTTTCNATGAGCTGATTGTGGTTAATCAAGATGAGTATAGAAACTGTTTATTGAACAAAAACCAACTGGACTCAGTGATAGCCAGAAAATTGAGTATTTCAATAAACAATTTTAAGGAAAATTTTTCTACATTTGCCATGTTTGTGCCTCTTAAAATTTTAAACATTTACTTTTTTCTAAAAGCAAAAATCTTAATTTTCTTTACATTTGAAAACATCGATCAAAAACGTTTTTTCAAAAAATCTCTTAAAGTTTTGCCATTGCTTTCTAGAAAAGTTCGCTCTCAAGCACT
>NW_016227484.1:0-1319 GCF_001687245.7 Rhagoletis zephyria
TAGAGACGTGAAAAACTAAAAAGTTCGAGTGACGGTTGCCTTAAGGCAAGACTCCGTCGAACTTTTAATTTTACATGTCTCTAATAGTTTCCTTATGAAACATTTATTAAACATTAAATTTATACAAATTTCGGTTATTGCACCCAAAATTTTGGTTTTAGTTTTAAAATAATTTTAAAGATTAATCTTGAGCTGTATTGAGGATTTTAGAAAAATATTTATCTGAAAATTTGTTATGATTTTTCAAAGTTGAAAAAATTGTTACTTTTAACTTCAACTCAATACAAAACAAAAACGAAACAATATTTTGCTAAAATCCTCAATACAGCTCAAGATTAACTTTTTAGGATTATTTTAAGACCAAAATCATAATTTTAGGATCAATAGCCAAAATTTGTATAAATTTAATGTAAAATAAATGTTTCATATGGAAACTATTAGAAACATGTAAAATTAAAAAGTTCGACGGAGTCTTGCCTTAAAACAAAAGTAAATCAAATTTTTTATTTTATTGGCTCTAGTATATTTTCTTAAAAAATTTTTAATTTTTACCGATTTTTATAACTCAATTTCTAGAGCACTTAAAATTTAGGTTAAAGTTTCAAATTAAAGTTAAAAAGTTAGTCTACAAAATAATAATAGGTTTTTAATTTTAATTGTTTTAACTTAGTTTTTATAAACATTTGAGATTGAAAAACACAATATTTTAAAATTTTTTAATTTTAAATATTCATTAAAGTTAAAAAAGTTAAAATTTAAAAAAAATTAAATTTTTTTTAAATTTTTACAGTTTTTAGAAACAAAACTACAAAATATTTTTTTANAAAATAAATGTTTCATATGGAAACTATTAGAAACATGTAAAATTAAAAAGTTCGACGGAGTCTTGCCTTAAAACAAAAGTAAATCAAATTTTTTATTTTATTGGCTCTAGTATATTTTCTTAAAAAATTTTTAATTTTTACCGATTTTTATAACTCAATTTCTAGAGCACTTAAAATTTAGGTTAAAGTTTCAAATTAAAGTTAAAAAGTTAGTCTACAAAATAATAATAGGTTTTTAATTTTAATTGTTTTAACTTAGTTTTTATAAACATTTGAGATTGAAAAACACAATATTTTAAAATTTTTTAATTTTAAATATTCATTAAAGTTAAAAAAGTTAAAATTTAAAAAAAATTAAATTTTTTTTAAATTTTTACAGTTTTTAGAAACAAAACTACAAAATATTTTTTTATCCGTCGCACACAGTTTTAGCAACTTTTTAACTCTAACTAGCAGGGCCAGCATAAACTCAGTTTATGCAGTGTACTCTTAAAC
>NW_016227485.1:0-1319 GCF_001687245.7 Rhagoletis zephyria
AGACTGATTCCAAAGGGCATGGCGCGCCATTTTCGGCTAGGCCATTTGGTGAAGCGCCCGAGGCAGAAGATGCCCTCGTGAGCACGGAGGTCGAATCCGTCACGTCGGACTATGACAGTACAGCTAGCCCTCTCTCGACTACAAGATCGGATATCAGTGTTGGTCCCCTGTTTGACAGGGCGATGGAAGAAAGGTTTCTTTCTTCTGATCGCGACGGCGCCTGCAGAGGGGTGCTGAAGTAGGCTTTGAAGGATGAATATTCTTCAAATCAGTCTTCAGCACTCTAAGCCGGCGTTCGCCAATCTTCTAATCCACTTGAGGAAGTCCAGGTCGATGTAGTCCTGATCCAGGAGCCGAAAGTTATAAACTAGTGGTGCAGCTGGATGCTGATAAGCTTCTATCCTGTATACTCATTAGGAAAGAACTTAAAGCATTTATCTTGCCTCTTTTCAACGATGGAGACATTGTGACGGCGACCTTTAGGGTATAACCGGAAAACTATGGTTGATCTCCGCTTACATGGCACATGAGGTCGAGATGGAGCCACCTCCATTATTGCTGAGGAATGTTGTAGCAGAAGCTAGACGAAGGAAGACTTGTGTCGTTATTGTGTCCGACGCCAACTCCCACCATACGATCATCACATTAACAATAGAGGTTAGTCACTCATAAACATTATACTAAATGAAGATCTAGGTACATGTAATAGGAGTAATGACTTTACTTTTGTAACGGCTATAAAGGAAGAGGTGTTAAATAACACTCTGGCTGGAGAGTTCTCAGCGAATACTCCTTTTTTGATCATCGGTAGATCCAATTCTCTTTGGACGTGGCAAGTCCTAAACAATATCCCTGGAGAATTCTAAGGAGAACCAACTAGGACTTATGTATACTGCAGCAGCATGCAGGACATTATTCCGGTGGCGTACGCGAGCGGTGGAATCTAGAATGAAAGCTTAAGTGACGAATCAATCAGTGTGTTCACATTGCCGTGTAAGAAGGCCATTGAAATCTCTTGCCCATTAATCATAACAGAGGAAAGAGCATCCCGTTCTGGTGGTCAGATGAGCTCGCTGACCTTAGAACCTCTAGACGAGGCCTTTTCAATAAGCCAGGGGCCAACTGGGCACTATATTGGGCTTGGCATCTATATGTTGCGAGATTAGGAAAGCAAAACGGAACTTCATGGAGACTCTTATGTGAAAGCGTGGAGGGTAGCCAGGAATGTTCGAGGTTTAGGCGAGTTCTCCTGGGGTATCCTGCTCCACTAGGGTACATAAGGGACGACAACGGAAACTGGGCGCGGAGCAGTGAGGACT
>NW_016227486.1:0-1319 GCF_001687245.7 Rhagoletis zephyria
ATCCCCGCTACTTTAAATTTGCACTTTACTGTACTAAATTGTTTT
Source organism: Rhagoletis zephyria (assembly GCF_001687245.7). Taxonomy (NCBI): domain Eukaryota; kingdom Metazoa; phylum Arthropoda; class Insecta; order Diptera; family Tephritidae; genus Rhagoletis; species Rhagoletis zephyria. The sequence continues at coordinate 46 of NW_016227486.1, forward strand.
TTTTTATGTGTTTTAGTATGTCTTTGCAAATTAATTTCCTTGGATGGAAACATGCCTTGGTACCCAAAGTATAATTAATTGTGGGAAGAGCGCAAGCAGGTGCTCACGAATATTTTTAATGTAGTGGTTGCTGTTGTTTGTATTTTTAATGGCTTCTAGGCCTGAAAGGGAGTCAGTGCAGATTAAATGCTTATCTTTGCAGCTTTTAACAGCGAAATTGCATGTGAAATTCGGGTAGTAGGGATGTATCTATGATAGTGCGTGCAGTGGTAATGTAGTAGGCTGTGGTAGTGGATGTCATTGATCCGTCTGTGAGGGAGTATTTGGGAAATATAGTTAGTAGGAGCATAAACATATTTTTCTTAGTAACCTCCAATAGTTTTATAGGCAGCTGCTGCTTCATTTAATAACTCAAAGTTTGTTAAAAGAAACCAAAAAGACGACGTTTATATTCCCATTTTTTCTAAAAAAATGTCTGTTAGAGTGTTGATATCGAACCTACGGTCTGGACGAGGGTAAGAGTAGTAAAAAGCGTATAAAGAGGAACATCTGCTCTGCTATGGAAGTACTACGTTTCGGAGGGCTTGGATTCGCTTGGTGTTTTCAATAGACATAATTTAATATTCAAGGGAAAACCCGCAATAAACAGTTTACAAAAAAGGAAGTCTGGTAGGTACTTAAGTATATCTTTCCCGTTTTAAATATTAATACAGTAATGCCAACTTTATTGTCTTTTACTTTAAAATCAATTTCGTCAATCACTTTGCTTTCAAATCCACCCTCTTCATGCCCTACTGAGACTTCTTCCAAGAAGTCGCTTCGAAATCCAATAAAACACATAAAATCCTGCAACAAATTGATTTATGTCTACGAAATGTTATTCTCATTGATGGCTACCAACTCATCCCCACGCTGCTCCACTGTCGTTTTAATGTAGTATTATATCTTCCTGTAATATTCTTTTCTTTCTCAATTTCACCCACAGCCTACTTTTCAACGCATTTAGCCGCAGTTTGATATGTAGACAATTCGATTTGTTTTGTCAGCAATAAATGCGAATAAAAACAATAATTTAAAGTTTGCAAGAGTATTAATTTTTTGTCACAAACAGAAAAAAAAATTATTTCTTCTAAAAAATGTGCTGGCTGCGAGAAATAACTTCAAATAAAACTTTGCGCACACAATTTGATTTATTTTGTGGCAATTCTTTTTTATGCTTTTGGATTTTTTTTTATCGTTTTTATAACATTTCTTGTGCTTTTCAATACCCACAC
>NW_016227487.1:0-1319 GCF_001687245.7 Rhagoletis zephyria
TTTGTAGTAAAACACACACGAAATTCACTGGCACACTGAAAAGTAGTGCCAATGTCAGCAGTGCTGTTGCAGCGGAAAAAGAAAGTGAAAAAACGAGAGCAGCAAGAAAATGCACTGCTAATGATCGAGTAAAAGAGAGGAAGACGGGAAAAAAAGGTTGCTGAAAAGAAAATTCAAACAACAGGAGGAAAAGGAAAGAAGGGAAAAGTAGCTACAGGCACTGTTGACTGCTGCAGCTGAAATCCTATTATAAAAATTGGACGATGAGAAGAGAAGGATGGAGCACAAAAAGTGATGCGATGCCGCAAAGTGGTGGTTAAGTAGAAAAGAGAAAAAAGAAAATGGCTACTCAAGTCAAGATCAAGATGAAGTGAGGCGATGGGCACACAATGATAATAATAATGTTTAAAAAGGGCAAAGTAGAAAGAGTAACTGCACAATTGCAACAACAAACACCAGATCGTTTAGTTCTGCTTTAAACTCATCTTTTTTAGCATTTTTGCTGTCTAATTATGTGGTTGAGATTTTTCATTGATTGATCATTTTACAAAGGTTAATCGTGATTTATTGGTCAACCAAAATTGCACTCAAAATGCTCTTTTCTAGACAGCACAGTAAACTAATTTTTTTTATAAAAAAAGTTATGTTTGAGCACTGGTTTTTTCAAGTGATAATTGTTGCTGTATTATTACCCTCTCTTGTTAAAAACAAAAGAAGAAAAGTCGTAAACAAATAGGCGCACTAACAAAATTTGAAATTCAAACATCGTTGTCGACATCAGCTGCATCATCTGCCGCCGTAGTTGCTCATGTAAGCCAAAAATCGCCAAATTAAAATTGCCAAGATAACTTCGATAAAGTGGAAAAAGGCGGAGCATTTTCTGCAGTATTGCGCCATAATATTTTTACAACTGCTGTTTGCGCCCTTTTTGCGAATAAATTTACATGTATTTAATTAAAAAGCAATGTAAAGCAAAGCAGCTTTTTTAAGATGTTTGTCTTTCTGTCTGCCTTTTAGGCGTCAAGTGAATTATTTTCGTTTAAATCTTTGCCTGTGAATTTGCTTACATTTACACCCCGCACTAATGCTGTAATTGCTGGCAGTCTACTTTTTAACTTGCAAGAGAAAACTTGACAACATTTTTTTATTAATCTTGCGGAAATAAATTTGTCATTTTTTTCAGCTTTTTTTAAAACTTGAAAACGGGAAGGCAATTCTGTTGCAATCGTCAAACGGTTTGCAAAAGAAAAAGCGCATTTAGAAAAAACCCCCGTCATAATTCTATCAAAAAACCACTCTGTCAACTGTGAAACTTACGG
>NW_016227488.1:0-1319 GCF_001687245.7 Rhagoletis zephyria
AACAGCAGCAGCATCAACAGTTGTTGCAACAACAACAGCATCACCACCACCAACAGCAGCAGCAGCAGCAGCAGCAACATTCAACAAGCGGTGATAGTCAGCCATTTGCTCGCCGCCTTTCCGATGGCAGCCTCGCCTACTACGCCCAGTCGTTGACGTTCACCCTCAACAAGTTGAAGCGCATCTTCACGCAGGAGCAACTGTACCATCAAGGTAAGATTGTGGTAACAGTTGTCATTGCCTCTGTTTGTTTTCCCACTATGAAGTCTGTCCTTTTCTCTATCGTTTTCAGTTTCTATTTCTCCTTTTCTTCTTTACTTTCTCCTTTACTTGTTTCCTCAGTTTGTCCTCCTGCTGCCACTGNTTGTCCTCGCTAAATGACCCCAGTTTATTGCCGCTTTCTCTGCTGCTGGCTTTTACACTTGATTGATAACAAACACACAGACGGGAGCAGCGCTGTTATCACTGCGTTCAGGACACGTGAGAGGTGAAACCGGAAAAAAGGTTGAAGGAGAAGAGGGAGTGAATCCGCTCCCGTGGTGGCACTTTTGGTGCACGTTCTCTCCCTCTGCTATCTAGTGGCGAGGGCGTTTACAGGGCAATGTCATAATCCGATGCTGTTATCACCTGTCAATCTAATCTGTTTTTGTTCTATTCATCGCTTACAGGAAAACAAACAGCCACAGCAACTGGACTGGACAGCGGCGGAAGCGGCGGCGGCGGTCCCGACACCCGCGTGGCCGCCTTCGAGTGCCTGGCGGAGCTCTCCAAGGTGATGACCATTCTTCTGGAGCGGAAGAACGGCAAGTCGGCACTGGGTCGCAGCAAGGAGCTGCTGACCAGCTCGATGGCGCTCGTCGACGCCGTCAAGCAGTACAACTACGAGGCGCCCTACGCCGCCGACCGCCAGGCTGCCGTCCTCGAGGCCATCAGCAAGCTCTACAGTGCATTCCATGTCAGGTAGGTGCCCCTCCCTCTATTTCTCTTTCTTGAAAAGGAGGTAGCAGCAGTCTCCCGTTTCTAGGATAAAGAGCGCCTTTGTCTTTTTCTTGCTGCTTTGTTGCCATTGTTATGCAACACACCGTTTTCCTTGATTTGACACCTTCTGCGGTGATCATCGATGGGTGATCAGCGGCATCATCATCATCACCGTTACCACCACCTCTGCCACTTTATTTTCCGTGACGAGATCTGTGCCCTCTCTCTCTGTATTGTACGAGCTGTCGCCGTCTCACTGGCTTTCTCTCTCTCTCTCTCTGTCTGTGCTTGACTGATCGGCAATCACTGCACGTTCCCCCGCTCTTTTAATCAGTGCCTGA
>NW_016227489.1:0-1319 GCF_001687245.7 Rhagoletis zephyria
TTAATGTTCGGCTCCGCCCGAACTTAAACTTTCTTACTTGTTTTTATTTAAGTTGAAAAATGAAAGAAACAAAATCTTTGCGTTTGAATGATTCCAATTTTTTGGAAAATACTTGAAATTAATTTCAAATGCCTGGAATTGTTTGAAAAATTATTCGTGAACATTTTTCTATAGGATACATTTAATTAAAAAATGTATTTCATCTGTTATCTATACTATTATATATTTTGAAAGCCGTTTTTTTTTTGGTTTTTTTCTGTTCGAAAAACTCCAGAACAGCTGTACCGATATTTTTGAAATTTTAGACATTGACTTCAGACTATCCAAGGATGATAATAGATGAAAAGCAATTTCGAAATATTAAGGGGGCGTGGCACTTCCCATACAAACTGAAGTTTTAACACAACATATCTCTGGAAGTATTCATCGTAGAGTGCTGCAACTTAGTACAGAGATATATAATATTAAGGTCAAACTTATGAAAAAATGGGAGTTATTGAAAAAGGGCGCATGGCACCTTCCATACAAACTGAATATCTCGCACTACATATACATTCTAATGTGAGAAATGGAGTTTTTTATGGATAGTTTGCAAGAGTTTATTTGTATTTATCTATGTGTGAATTCTAAATTGTAACCAAATCAATTTTCGCATCTTACAGGTCGTGGAGGTGGTCTCGGTGGAGGTGGAATGGGTGGCGGTGGCCTCGGCGGAGGTGGAGGAGGAGGAGGAGAAGGCCTACTTAGCGGCTTAGCTAGCGGTTCGGGTATGATGGGAGGCAGTGGGGGAGGTGGCGGACTCATGGGTGGAGGGAGTGGAGGCAATGGCGGCGGTGGTGGTCATCGGGGGCGTTATCGTAAGCAGAAACAGGATAAGAAGCAATTCCAAATGTATATACCAATGTATTTGGCGGCAACAACCTTTGGCTGGACTATGGTTGTAGCAAAGGCGGTTGGCTTGTTGACGCTTAAAGCATTAGCGGTATCGAAATTGGCATTTATAGTAGCGGCAATGGTGATAGTGAAAAAGCTGATGGATAATGCTTCGGAAAAGTGAGTATTTTGTAAATATGTATTTTAGTAAAATCTCACAAGTGTATTAACTCAAAATTTGCTATGAGTCAGATATAACAAAAAAATTTCTAATCTCAAACCTAACTTCAACCTCAAACTTATTGTTGATGGTAATCCTAATGTAAAGCTTAATCCAATGCTAAGTTTTAATTTCAACCTCAATCTGAAAGTAAATCTAAAACTTAACCTTAATCTAAAATGTTAATGTTAATGTTAATGTTAATGTTAATGTTAATGTTAATGTT
>NW_016227490.1:0-1319 GCF_001687245.7 Rhagoletis zephyria
ACAGGTTAAAATATCCCACTCCTATTATTTTGTGGACAACTGTATATGCTAGGTATGTATGTATATACATACATATAGTGGTCCACAAAATAAAAGAATTGCGATATTTTTACCGATTTTTTCTTTTTTATTTAAAGTTTATTATTTTTTTTTATAGAAGTCTAGCTGGTATACAACAAAAACCATATAAATTCAGTTTTCAAACTTTGTACAAAAATTAGAAAAATTCTGCTTATTTTCACCAAAATTTCAAACTTTTTAATNTTCTTTTTTATTTAAAGATTATTATTTTTTTTTTATAGAAGTCTAGCTGGTATACAACAAAAACCATATAAATTCAGTTTTCAAACTTTGTACAAAAATTAGAAAAATTCTGCTTATTTTCACCAAAATTTCAAACTTTTTAATCAGAATTTTGGTATGCAGTTTTGTAGACCATTTCATTCTAGTACATATAATGAAGTGCAAGTTTCAAGCTGCTTTAAAACCCCGTTAATTTTTGGCAATTTTTTTTTGCTCGCAGTGTTCTCCATAAAAATAATTTTTGTGAGCTGTCTGCAAATGTTTTTTAAAGTTGGCTGTCGCTTCACCTGAACATTTGAAAAGAAATTGCAAAGAATCGGCGAAAAAATACCGATGCCGATGCCGATGCCCAATTTTGTGCCGATAGCAGCCGATGCCGATGCCGATGCCGATGCCGATGCCGATGCCGATGCCGATGCCGATTAATCGGTCGGACTCTACTTAAGAGTGTAAATAACTATTCCTTTTGTGGTGTTTATGCTCTTAAGTTCGTGAAAGTAGGGTTTTGTGAGATTAATCGGAAAAAATTTCGGATCAAAATATTTAGCTATGATGGCACATGCTNCTTAAGTTCGTGAAAGTAGGGTTTTGTGAGATTAATCGGAAAAAATATCGGATCAAAATATTTAGCTATGATGGCACATGCTTACGAAGTAATGCGGGTATATCTCGAGAAAGAAAAATGGAATGAGTTTTAAAGGAAAAGGGAGTACTAATTGATGCCCTATGTAGAAATGTGCAAAAACATTTTTGTTTTCATAATATAACTTCAAATATCGCTAAAAATCGTGTTTTTAGCACTTTGATGTTAGCGTATCTCAAAATCCAGATTTGCGTAAATAAGGCATTTCCATGAATTATGTATAGTTTAAAAATAAAAGAGACCGATGCTTTAGCTTCATGCATTTCTGAACACACCCTGTACATTAAAGCATGTTTCAGGGTAAAAATTTTGAAAAATTTAATTCTTAGATTTTTTACCAGAAAAATATGTACATATATGTATGTACAGATAT
>NW_016227491.1:0-1319 GCF_001687245.7 Rhagoletis zephyria
ATATCACATATAAATTTTGGTCCCGATTGGAGACGGTCAAGGCGTGTCGAACAGGGGTCAAAAGCTACATGACTCTATGGACCTAAAAAATTAAAAATATATTTTTTTTATTTAACACCCAAAATCGATACTACTAAAGTCGAGGATATCACACATAAATTTTGGTCCCGATTCGATTCGGTTAAGACGTCTTCAATCGGCACCGAAATTAATATGTGATATCTTCGACTATGTTAATATCGATGTCGGGTATTATATGGAACAAAATTAATTTTAATTTTTCAGAGTCTCCGTAGCGGAATCTGAACTTTGCCCCCTGTGCGACACGCCTTAAACGTCTGCAATCGAGACCAAAATTTATATGTGATTTCTCCGACTATAGTAGCATCGACGCAGAGGTTGACGCTTAGGAAATGTGATGTAAACATTTGCCTCATACATTTAAGGACCACCCTAATGTTCATATTGGACATTATTATCTATGACCATTTGCCATTTTTCGGTTAGTTTCATAATTCTATTGCTCTTCGGCTGGCCAATTCTTACCATCAAGAAAGTTTTTCAAATACCAAAACAAATGGAAGTTAGACGGTCTGCGATATACGGTGGTTGCATTAAAACTTTCCCACTAAGTTCAGTCAATTTGGTTCGACCCATCAAATATGTAGTTGTCATGATGGAAAAATACTCCTTTTCTGCTGGCCAATTCTGGTCCTTCTTTCTTGATTGCTTCATTGCGGTCGGCATGTGCACAGTAGAGGACTGAATTGATTGTTTCGCCATGTTACACAGTGAGAAATTAAGAACTGATTTGGTTCAAAAAAGGCTGAATGTCAATTTTAGCCGAATTCAATAATTTTAGTTTTTTTTAGTACTTAGAACGGATTTTAGGAAATATTTTCTAGGCTCGAATTAAAAACAAGAGTTATGATTGTTATCAGCGAATGGTTAAAGTCAAAAAATTAAAGAAACCATCAAACTAGAGGTAATATTTTTCTTGGTGACAAATTTCAGCTTTTAAAAGTGGTAAACACGTTTTCTTTGGTCCTTGAACTTGAATTCTGACAATAGAATCATGAAATTAAAAATGGCTGATTCAATATGACACACTTTAACCAAAAAAATGCGTTGAAACGGCGATTTAGAATTCCTCGATTCCATCATCGATATCGAACTCAAGGACCTTAAAAAACTTTTTAACAACTTCGAAACCTTGAATTAGTTACCAAGAAACATACAACTTTCTGCTTGATGGTCCCTCTTCTATTTACTTTTCCAACTTTCACACAGTGCTGATAAAAATCAAAACCTTTTTTTTT
>NW_016227492.1:0-1319 GCF_001687245.7 Rhagoletis zephyria
AAAAAAAAAACCTATTGTTCGCGTCGACGTTTCAAAGCGCGCGTATTCACGGGCAAGAATTAGATAGGATCATTAACTCGCATTAGCGCCATCCGTATGGGGTTCAATCTGCTAAGTAATAATCTTGATCCTCTTTTTACATGATCTTGTTTTATTGTGCACGGATTTTGTTACATCTCCCAGTATGTTTTTAATATTTTATCTTTTTTGCACGGTTATATGTATATATATTACTTTTTTATTTCATACACCTAATACTGGTTAAAGAAATAATGCATTGATATCAGGGGCATAACAGTTATACGTTTTATAGCAAAAACGTTGCTCCATAACAGTTATTAGATGAGCAATATTTTTTATTTCTTCGATAAGTGTTATAACCCAACGTTTATTTTTTACTTTGCCTGATAACTGTTATGCAGGAGAAATATTTTTTCCGTTGCCGATAAGAGTTATTTCCCAACGTTTTTTTTTTACGTTGCTGGATAAGAGTTATTTTACAACGTTTATTTTGTACGTTGTCTGATAAACGTTGTAAGATTAGGATATTGATGAAGATGGAGATGGAGAATAAGATAAAGATGATGAAATAAAAGTGAGAGAATGAAATAACTATTATCTGATAACGTAAAAATAAACGTCGGGCAATAACTGTTATCAAGCAATGCAAAAAATAAACGTTGGGCAATAACCGTTATCGAGCAACGTAAAAAATAAACGTTGGTAAATAACTCTTATCAGCAACGGAAAAAATATTTCTCATCTATTAACTGTTATGAAACAACATTTTCGTTAAATTTCAGAATTCAGGCAACGTATTCAATTTGTAAATTCGAGATAACAGTTATTTTTGATCCCTGGTATAGATATGTCCATATGTATGTATATGTAATTATGTACCTACATACATACAATTAAGGTGCGTTGAGTTGAGGTGAGTTGCGGTGAGTTGGCGTGTGTTTAGATGAATTTGGGTGAGATGGTTTGAGTTGAGGTGAAATGAGGTGAGTTAAGTTGAGTTTAGGGGAACTGAGGTGAGGTGAGTTTAGGTGGATTGACCTGAGTTGAATTAAAGTGAGGTGAAGCGCGTTGAAATGAAGTGCGGTGAGCAACGTAACATGGCATCCCATATCTTAATCAACATTCTTATTTTTCATTTGTCCCTCTATCTTTATTTCCCTTTCTTCATCTCATATCCGCTGTCGGATATATCTATAGCACCCCATTTCAAAGTGATATTGTTTGCCACTTATATTTATTTATATATTTTTAAGCATTTTCTAATAAAATACAGTTATGTAATTCTCTTTCAAAATCCA
>NW_016227493.1:0-1318 GCF_001687245.7 Rhagoletis zephyria
TGGTGTTATGGGCATTTATAAGCTTGTTTTGAAATTACTCCCTAGCGTAGTAACAATGTTTATGTAAATGTAAATGTATGTGTAAAATTACTTGTACCTCCATATGTTGCACGACTGCAAGTGCCAGTGCTAATCACTATCGTTTAGACAACAATAATTAAGTTTTTACATAAATACATGCATTTGCCGCATACAGCGCTGATCTTGCCTTGAAATCGGCAATTAGAATGCAAAGTTCACGTTAATCACACAACATATTGTGCCGTTGTAGTACAGAGTGTATGTCAATATAATAGGCATATAGTACTAGTGCAGCTCGCACGATTGTACTGGGAATGCCAATGCGGCGAGTACAGGCTTCTTAATAGTAAATTTGGCTTCACAGAATCGCCGCATCATCGGCATCGTCAAGATACCCAGCTGAATGCGGTCCTTCCACAATATGCATTATGTAATTACATAATACACACAATTGATTACAACACAGCTGACCAGTTTAAAATTGTAAACGACATTGTAGGCAGAAGTGTTGATTATTTACTTGGTGGGTAGTATGTCGGAATAAAGTCTCCCTTTGCCCATATGATTAACATGTGCTAATGGATATTTTTTGCGTTTTCTGACAAATGGGAAATATTGAGTAAATATGCCTTTGAAGAATTTATGCAATATGTATCTATGTCTGGCTCATCAATTAGCATCGAAAAAATCTTGATTGCGCCTATGGCTGGAAGAACGCCATATTAAGCAAAAAAGGCAGAAAATTACGAAAATCGGCTTTAAAATGTTTGATCAGTAATTTTTGCTTGGACAGCAATAAATAATAACTAAAATATATTACAAATATGTAAAGCCTTAAAATTTTACTCGGAATATAAACGTGGCTCGGGTGCAAGGGAGGGGAGATTTCGTGGCTACGAAGCAGATTTGCCCCGGACGAGCATATCGCACACCTACATCTAAAGGCAGCTAACTCAAAAATCAGATCCAGGTTGGGGGGCCAGTGGGGCAGCTGCCCACCCCTAGACTCAAGAAATTTTGCATTTTCTTCTTTTCATTTAGCGAGTAAGCCAAGTCCTTCCCCACCTGGACTTTCCAACGCAGTGGGGGCCTCTTCGTCAGCTACCACCATCACACAATGGAGCCGCTTCATAGAGCAGGAATCTCAAAACTCATTTTTCGAAAGTTGGTATTTAAGAAAAAAATATAAACCAGCAGAGTCATAACAAAGTACCAAATCTCGTTTATAAACATTGGGTTCCTACACGGAGGAAATGTATCTAACTATAAGCTAACTTTAAGTTGATTAGGAAGAAGC
>NW_016227495.1:0-1318 GCF_001687245.7 Rhagoletis zephyria
GATTTAGGATATTAATTTCTATATTGCACCCCAATCAATCTGTAAATGACAAAGAAATAAATTTCGCAGTTATAATAGTCCGTATAAGTTTATTAGCGTTCAACCTAAGCGTAACATTTATTGTAAAAAACAGTAGTTTTGAAACTGTGGTAAAGTATAGTAAAATCTATTTTAAAGTATTAACGATTCCTTTCAAAGTTGATTTTGCATCTTGAACTACACTTTGTTGTCACCGATAAATGCGGTGACCATTCGTACCGATTCTGGCGGACAGTATGGATTTCGGCGGGATAGTACCGGCTTTGAGAAAATTGTCCCACTGAATATTTTTAAACGTCGGGACATATAAGTGTTCCGATATTTCATATTTATACCGATTAAGTCCCGATTTTAAATTTTTCGTACAAAAGAGGCAGCTCTTTCGTTATCACAAAGTGCATAGAATAAATATAAGTGAGCGATAAACATAGCCAGCATCCTTATTCATAATATAATAATATAATTAATTAAATTATAAAAAATAATCAAAAAAATTATGAATATCAAAAGCGTAATTTGAAATTCCTTTTGGAGAGAAATAAGCTGTAATTCTATTTCATTCGATCGCAGATGCCGTGAATTGTGTCCTGACTTCCCTAAGTCTAATGCGCCCTTATCTGTAGAACATTTGAATGTATGTATTTCAGTTTAATATTTTCTTTTTCAATCGGCTGGCATATACACATATCTACAAACTGGGACCAAACCACAGCGTAAATAAATTTTTCTAACATATTTAGAAAGTTTGTAAATTATAGACTTTGTACTGGAAATTTAATTTGTAATCTTATAACTCGAGTGTACGTATTGCGTGNGATGTATGAAAAAATCTTTCTACTTTACAATTACAACAGTATTAACACGCTGGGTACTTGCTAGTTGAAGATATTACTACATCAAATATTTTCGGTTGATACCCATATTTTAATATTTAACTTATCTTATCAATTTATGTGAAAGAAATTATTCAAATAGGTGGCAACCAGCTTCAAAAATATTTCCGGCAGTAAACTCTCTTAAACCACTTCAGCTTGATATCCGTATTTTAATATTTCATTTACTTTAGCAATTGAATTAAATTTCTTAAAGAGGTGGCAACCCACATCAAAAATATTTTCGGCTGTAAACTGAACTAAATCTCTCTAGTTTGATACTTTAATTAGTCTTATTAACTAAATTATATTTAAATTAAACAGGTGGCAACCTCCCGCAAAATGATTTTCGGCGGTCGCCTTCTTAAACCGCTTTCTTTTAACAACCTTAATGCAATATTTACCAT
>NW_016227496.1:0-1318 GCF_001687245.7 Rhagoletis zephyria
TATGTAAGTAGCTATCAATTTATTTAATAGTGTTTCTAAGGAAGTATTTCGAAAATGAAAATGAAAAGCAAACTTTACTTTTTATATAAGCAAAAATTGTTGTAGTTAATTAAAAAAAATAAATAAATAAAATACGCGCGAAAAACTATACTAAATAATATATTTTACGCGCATAAATATCGAAAGAACACGAACGATGTGGCAACACTGTGTAACACATTTTATTTGCATTTAACATTATTTGGGAAATTTTAGTTATTAAATAGTTGAGATTGTTAAGTCCGACTGTTTTCTACTTTGGTCTCTTCAGACTGGAATAAAATGTTGCAGTTTTCAAATGTCATCATACCTAACTTCAAAACATTTGTTGCATCTGCGATATAGTATCTTCCCAAAATCAGTTTTTCGCCGTACTTATTGGTCTTTCTTAACACTCACACCATCAGAGCATGAAATTGTTTTATGATTCCCTTCCAAGGTCTTTCTGGCCGGTTGTTAACCGCGGGCGGTCAAGTGCGCTTCTGCAGCTTTCGATTCTTGCAGGTTTACTGAGCGGACATTGTCTACTGCCTACATCTTCAATTTTGCAGCACTACTCTGGCATAGCCTAGGTCTGGATATTGTTGAACATATCATGAAGTCCTACCTATACAGACTACACCCTAACATATACCAAACTATGTGCTATATATGAGCAACCTATTCATATTTCCCTTAAAACCCATTCAACTGACAGCCTTTTCCCCCTAGCTAAGAGTGGCCCATAGATGGGCAAGGGCGCTTCTGAGTTCCAAAATGAAAAATGATAAGATGGAAAAATTTCAAAACATTCCTTTAAGTTATCTACTTTCGAAACATCTCGGTAATCCGGTCTGTGGTGTATCCGGTCCACTTTTACAAATAATTCTATAGTCTGACAAGTACAGTCTATCGATATACCAACATCGTCTTCTACGATGTTTGTCCGATTGCCGACATTGTAATGTATGGAAATCACAAGAGAGGAGTATATTTTATTTGCAGAATTTATTTTTTTTCATGAAAAAAAAAATTGTTTCACAGTGTTTCTTAGCGTTGCATGAATAGGTGCCCGATCGGTCGAGAATTTGAAAACATGCGCAAAGGGTGGTCCTTAAAATATCAACATGATGGGGCAATCCTTAATTTTTTTTACGTACAAAATAAAGACATGCTGAAAATTTCAAAATGTTAGACACATTTTTACACCGGGGTTTCACAGAAGTTAGAACAAATGTTGACTTTGACATACTTTAAAAGATTGCAGCTGTTCAAAATTTAAATTTTGTTGAATTTTAGA
>NW_016227497.1:0-1318 GCF_001687245.7 Rhagoletis zephyria
ACATCTTCTTATTTGGCGCTGTAACCGCCTAAGAGATTTTGGCCAAGATTAACAAAGCACACCAAGCGTTTCTCTTCTGTGCCAACAGATGCCAATTGGAAATGTCAAGTGAAGCGAAATCCTTCTCCACGTGGTCTCTCCATTGCAGTGGGGCCTCGACTCCCTCGTCCACTGCTGCCAAACAACGGATTGCGAGTTGAATACTTTCAGAGCTGGACCAACACGGACGAAATGGTCAAGCCAGCGGAGCCGCAGTATTTTAATTCCCTGCACTACGTCCATGTCGTTGTAAAGCTCATACAGCTCATCATTCCATCGTCTGCGGTGCTCCATAATTGGTGTTAGAATTTATGCTCAACTGTTTTTAGATACAAACATACGCGTTATGTATTAGCAAGCAGCCGATCGCTGAATACAAATCATGTCAACTAATTCTCTAACTACATACATATTTTGTAGGCTATAGTAAACAAGATGAAGATGAAGATGGCGATGGTGATGGCGATGACGATGGCGAAGTCGAGGCGGCAACNAGCGTTGTAGGAAATGAATGCGTGCAGCAGGTCGTTGCTGCCACTTTGGCTGCTGGTGCTGATACGGATGCGCTAGCGCTTACTCTTGCTGTTGGTGCTATTCTTCGCCTTTTTTTTGTTTCTACTGTCTAAATACCCAGCCAGCAAAAAATTCGAAAATGAATACGAAAAAGAAAAGAAGTGGATGACATGCGGATTTTTGTTTGTTTACTGCTTCAATTTTCGTATACTTTGACGATCCGTTTTTGCAATAGAGTGTGCGGCAGACACGTACAGAAAATTACCGAAAATATATAAGTTGTGTAACGGATACGTTTTTGACAGTTTTTCTAAAATTTTTCTGATTGAATTTTTCGTTCAATACACTTTGCGTCTGCACTTCTGAGATGCTTTTTAATGGCTCGAAAAAGAAGAAAATAAGGAAACGCCTGACGCACACTCATATGCACGCTCAGCCACTGCCGACTTCGTATATATGCTATCAAATGTTCAGCTTGAACAAATGCAAGGAATTTTTAAGCAAACAACAAAACGAACTTCAATACAATACATATACAAATTTAAGAGTACCGTTAATTTATTCATGCTCCAATGATCGGGGATCTGAACCAAATTAGTATGGATTATAGATATCGGTTAATGCCGTCCACAGTAATGCCGTAACATACATAAAAAAAAAATAAAAATATTTTATAAATAAATTGATAACCTGCTCCTTTTTTTGAAATCGTTTAAAAATTATTGCTTTAAAATAACATCAACTTTTCCGGATACGAAAATCGCAA
>NW_016227498.1:0-1318 GCF_001687245.7 Rhagoletis zephyria
CTGTTCCTTTTTTTGTATTTTTAATGTGGAGAATTTGTCCTCCTGGAATGTTAAACAATTCTGGTCATCTTACATACATATGGATTATGATGCTCCTGTGAACCAAAAGCGAAGCCATTAAGGTTTGAAAAATGGTCAACAAAACAAAACTGGCACTTATGTTTTTACTTTTGCTTTGTTTTTGAAACTTTTAATTTTTATTTATAATAAAAAGTTGAAAACTTAAAATTGGGAACTAGACATGATTCAGTTATCAAAGATTTTGTAATTAAACATCCTGAAACAAATTTTATACAAAAGATTTTGGCGTAACATTGTCGGCAAAGTTTTCAACAAGTCATAAAATGAGCCATGTATTAAGTTTTACACATACAGACATACTTATGTACATACATATCTGTGGACTTTTGACAAAACAACTTCTTTACTTTCTGCAGGTTGGAATTTAGAGTAGATTTTAAGGAGCTTCCAAATAAAAATTTAAAATTACTACTTTAAAACTACTCCTATTAACGATTAAAAATAAGAATATCAAATGAGAACTCAGTTAATTATTGCTTTCAAGAGAAAATGACCTCACTCGAGAGAAGTTGTTTTGTCAAACGCCCACAGATATTAATGGACGCGCACACTTAGTCGTAGAACGTCTGCACTGTTCGCACTGCACTGCAAAAGTTCCGATTTGTATTTTTTCGGAAATTAGTTTATTTAAACATTCCTTCCTGCTTAACAAAGGTGAACAGTTCGTTCAAATTAAAGACCTTAAAAGTTGCATTAGCCGCGTGGACCTCTTCATCCTGGACTAGGTAATTTTTGCAAGGTGAAAATCAGTGTGACCAGATGATCGCAAAAAGTTAAGCTAAATTTGTTTTTATAAAAGGTTGGAAAAAGTTATACGCTATGAAAATTTAAGTTAAAAAGAAGTGAATAAGGGTTTTTATCAAACCGCATAAACTTTTAATTGTGTTAACCTTATAAATTAACTGTTAAAACTTGTATGGAAACTCGTTTATACATTTCTGATAAATTTAACCAGCGATTTCACTGAATAAACACGATAAACTGAAGCCGATGCAACTCTATCGCCAACTCTAGCTCTGTTTTCTTGGGCAATAATCGGGATGCGCATAAAAATTTTGCACGCAAATTCAACCACAACGATATGATCCTGCAAGAGTGTGTCACTGATAATTTGGCCGCACAGTTTGGTAGCAGTGACAAATGAATTCAATAAACAAACAAACATTCTGCCATTGTTTCTTTTAACTAGCTTCAAATAAATCGCCTTTATGTTAAATATTTATTTAAATGAATATTA
>NW_016227499.1:0-1318 GCF_001687245.7 Rhagoletis zephyria
GAGAAGACGTAAATAATATTCGTCTTGAAATAAACGTCCCGAGAGACGAAAAAAAATAAAAAGCCCATATAATTATTATAAGAAGACGTAAATAATATTCGTCTTGAAATAAACGTCCCGGGAGACGAAAAAAAATAAAAATCCCATATAATTATTATGGGAAGACGTAAATAATATTCGTCTTGAAATAATCGCCCCGCGAGACGAAAACAACTTTTCCATTGTTCAGTAATAATTATGGAGCAATATTTAATTTTATTTCTTTTAATCGTTATGGTCTCTGGTTATAATCCCTAAGCGCGGCCGAAGGCAGAAGCAAGCGCAACAGGTGGTGGACCTAACAAAATGTTTTAAATGGCTTGGAAGAAGCTGTTATTGCATTAACTGGATTGGGAACCAGTTCTTCAGGCATAGGAGTTCCGGCTTGTTGTTCAACAATTCAAGCAGAAGCTGACATAGATGCGCTCATGGTTATTATGCCCGGCAGCTCCGCATCCTGTTGTTCCACAGGATGAAAGAGTTTTTCCGTTCAAACGGGGTCATTGATATTCCTACCGTGTTCTCTCCAATTCAGCACACTTATTCTTGATATACCTATGACCCGTCGATGTGCCTAGGATATCTGTGGAGCTTAAACAATTTTGGCCTTCTTTGTATGCATACTTAAGTAATGGGACTTTATTAAGTCATCTAAAATGTAAATTTGTAGAGGAGCATCTACATAAATATCGTGGTTCATTTTTTTGCATAAGCACTTCTTATCAATGGGTATTAACATTAATCCAGGTCATACGATAAAGACGGGTTCTCTAAATATCTCGACTGCTGCGCAATCTATCGGCACGATTTTTTGCAAAAGTATATTATACCTTGCAGAGCGGAATTACAAATTCATGTGACGTATGATTCCAAAGTTATGGCTAATTAAATATTTCACACCAATAGGATGAGGAGCCACGCCCCTTTTATAAAAAGTACTGGCTTATACCCGCGGGTTTCACCCCGCGCTTTTAAACAAATAGGAAAAATAATTTAATGATGTTAGATTTTATTTCTGTGCCCATTTCGTTATAGCTCGTTATATTCTAAGCGAGTTAAGGTATTTAGGCCGTTTAGAACTATGAAATTATAAAATCTCCTCTCTCCTCCCTATAGGTTTACCTTAAAAGGTTTCCAGGTATACGAAGCGTGAACGTGAAACCTTCTTGGAGGTGCCACGGCGAGTTCTAATATTTCCANTAAATGCCTCAAGAGAGCTTTAAATTATATGGTGGAACCCGGCTCTCCCTTTTCCATTTAATGAAATTTATTCTGTCTT
>NW_016227500.1:0-1318 GCF_001687245.7 Rhagoletis zephyria
TTTCAATTGAAGTTTTTCACTTCACTTTGGAAGCCCTCACTTCATCTCTGCATTTTACTTCGTTTTACTTCACTTTCCACTTATTAGATTTATGTTCCAAATAAATATGAATTGCTTTGAAATAAATGATTTATTTAACTAAAATCAACAAACTTTTGCTCAAATCCTTTTTTAAGTAATAAGTATGGCAAAGTAACTTTTCGCAAAAAGCTACTAAAAAGACGCCCAACAAATCTTGACTCTAGCATCGGTTATTTGATAGAAGTCATTTTGATTTTCATTTTTATATGTACAGATGTAAAGCGCACAGAAATGAATAGGCGGGCAAAGTAAGTTTCATAATTAATTTGTAAATATTTTACGAAAATAACAGGAGCAGAATATATTATAAATTAATAAAGGTTAAAGATTACTTTTATTGTGATAAAAATATTATCGATTAACCAATCAGCTGATAAATAATCTAATCGAAAAACCCCACATCCCTAATTATGCTTGAAAGTCGTCGCTTCGATAATCCCATCACTTTTCCACCCAAGTCACTTCGAAACACTTGACTTTTAGTGGCAATGTTAGTTACAAAAAGGCAATTAATTATATAGCATTTTCAGTTTAAATGAAACCATTTTCAAATTAAGCGAAACCTTTTTCAAATTAAATGAAAACTTTTTCATGTTAAGCGAAACCCTTTTCAAATTAAATTAAACCTTTTTCAGATTCAGTGAAACTTTATTCAAATTAAATGAGACCTTTTTCAGATTCAATGAAACTTTATTCAAATTAAATGAAACTTTTTTCAAATTAAATGAAACTTTATTCAAATGAAATGAAACTTCTTTTTTGGATTACTTTGAATTAGCTGTTACGTGTTGCTCTCCCTTACGGTCAAGGCATGATAAATACAGTGTTGCCGTTTCGGTCCAATTGGACCAAAATTGGTGGTTTCATTTCTTAAAATAAAGCTCTGGTAGGTTGGTTGGTTTGCTGTGATTTTCGAGTGGTTTTGGTAACTAGGCAAATCATATAATTTATTCATTTTATAAAACTTCAAATATCTCTGTTTTCGGGAGTACATGTAAAGGATGATGTGAAAAGGAAAAGAGAAATGGGACATGTCAAAATTATTCTTGAACCGAAGTTGAATGTTTCCGTGATTAGACTGTGCTCTAATCCATAGGGTTTGTTTAAGTTAAAAGAAAAGAAAATAATTAGACAATTGTTATGCAAATGCCAAAGTTTACATTTCGCTTAAGCGAGTGATTGAGAAGGGAGTATTTGTGTGTGTTTTTACGTAGAAATCAAAAACCAACAGGCTTCT
>NW_016227501.1:0-1318 GCF_001687245.7 Rhagoletis zephyria
GCGACAATTGTCACTTCGTAGGACATCGCCATGTTAAAAACGACAGTTGCAAGCATTGAGTTGGGATAGATGAAGAACCAAGCGCAAGTTCTGAACCAGTTTCATTTGCTGCAGGGGTAATTACGCCTTTTCAAGTGATTTTTGGAAATGTATCGGCTTTTGAATATATGTGTGTATATTTTCTAACATAAGTACATACATATCAATTTACAGTGTATTTCAATACAATTACAATATTTCTTTAAGATAAACACAAACACAAATTTCGCTTTTATGGATTTAAATATTAAAAATACGAAGTGTAGACTCACGTAAGAGGTTACTTATACACGTATCGCACACGATCTTCAAAAGTGGCGCAACTCAAAATTTGACATTTTTGAAATTATGCACTAAAAATGTACACTGGTGCTGGAGCAAGTTCTTTTTTAAAAATTGTTGTAAAAATCTAAGGTAAAGTCTTCCTTGCCCATATGATTAGCATGTGCTAAGGAATAGTTTTTCGCATTTTCTGACGAACGTGATGAATACATAGTCAATATATAGCACGTTTATTTAATAAAAGGTTTGTTCCACACGAGCCCGCGGGATCCCGCGGGTGCCCAAACAGCCCAGAAAGTGTTTCTCACGCTAGAAAAATAGGTAATAGAGAGCGAATACCTTCCACTTTTGAATCGTAATGGTCTTCTTCTTCGTGCCCGAAACAGCCTGGACTTTTTTCCGGGCAGAAATGTGCAAGAAGTCAATTTGAAATAACAGTTGTTGTTTGTTTAAATCCGAGCGCAAAATACCAAAATGGAAAATAGCAGTATAGTTTCAAAAATGTAGGTATTTGCTAATTTTATTAGCCATATAAGATAAATATACATAAAATCATTGTTTAGAGCTGATTTGTTGATTCCGGGCACGAAATGTGGTTTTTTGCGTTCCTCACGCTCTGGGCACTTTTGAAACGTGTTGACTTATTATATATATATTATATTATTAGCAAGTGAGAGAATAACTTATTTTTATGCTCTAATACCGAAACAGCTCGCAAAGCGTGTGGACCAAAGCAAATATAAAGAAATTTTTCAAATTTTCAAATTTGTGGGAAAAGCATTCAAAGTTTGATCAATTCATACAGTTGGTATACCAAAAGGCAGATGGAGAGACACATATCTTCGCCATTTTTGGGAAGTTTTTAATTGTATTATGGAATCTCCAAGAACGTAAATTTTTTATTACATCTACATATTATTAAACGTGCGATATCAGTTTTTCCTTACAACCAAGCATTAGTATTATTTAGTGGAAACATGGCTTTTTTCCACTATTT
>NW_016227502.1:0-1318 GCF_001687245.7 Rhagoletis zephyria
CTGTTTCAAGAAATCATACCTCTTGCGTTTGACAATAATTTTGCATATGTTAAATTGCCTCCTGGATCGGAATATGAAGCCAAAATGTAAAAAAGTAAACAGTTAACGAGATATAGGCAAAAAAAAATCAAAAATTAGTTCAGCGAACCTAAACTACATCTGAAAGGGTTAGAATCATAAGTGTCTAAATGACATTTTTTGAAAATATAAGTTATACCCATATTTGTATATATTAAATATAGTCTTTATGTAGTGACAAAGAGTAACATTCATTTAAGTTAGTTAATTAATCTGCATTCATTTAGGCAAGAATCATTTCAAATGCATTTAACCAGAATTTACATTAAGTAATCAACTTTAACCTTAATTGTCTCAAAAACCTTTCAGAACTTCTTAGATCCTTTTGATTCTTACCCCTTCATATGTACATATGTATGACCGTGCGAATCAGACTTTTGGCGCGCTAAAATTGCTTCTCGTCCGACTGTGCGCCATTTATGCCAACTAATGGCGTTCTCATTGCACTCTGCAAACAAATACTAAGAAGAGGGCAATGGAAAGGCCACACTTTTCGTAGAAAATAAAACGCCATAACTTGTCCGATAATTCGGCTTTTTTCTTGTTCGTCTTGTCACTGTAACCGCCACGTAGTGTGTCTTTAGACCTGCAGTCGAANTATTTTCCAACCATCACCGGCTAGGCATCAATTTACCGTCCCGACATTAGTGCACTCCTAGTCGGAGACAACAGGCTCCAACCAAGTCACGATCAGGGGTGCAGCGTTATCCGAACGAATCGATGGCTCCACCTTCTACTGCATATAAGACGATATGAGGGTAACTGTAGCAGTTCGCCGTACTTATTTACAGTGAATGCAAATGTCATCAGTTGCACAGCCTGGTGAGATATTATTTCACTTTCTTCAGACCACCTGCTCGTTATTTTCTCTGCAGATCCTTCCTTCAATTTTTCTGTATCTGAACGCTGCACGTAGGTAAGCTGGGAAGACTTCAGTTACTTTTTAAGCTCCGCATTGGAGCTCCACCAACTCCAATAGACACACGATTAAATGAGTGCGAATTTCCAAGGGTCACAAACGTAGCTGCCGTTCACTTCATGCTAGCGAGATGAATCAGCTTTCCGGCCGGAGCAACTGGACTCTCAGACGTGAATGACAGGGCCATATGTGCCAGTTCCAACGATGCTAGCATCAAGGATATAAACATGGAGAATAAAGGCACGACAATAAACATAAGCGAACCATATAACTAAAGCGCCTCCAGCACTGTAACATGCAATCAGGTGCTAGTAAGCTATG
>NW_016227504.1:0-1318 GCF_001687245.7 Rhagoletis zephyria
TTTTTTTTTATATTTCAGATATCTGGCAAACACCATTTTTCCATTTTTTTCTTAACAATCTGCGGATAGAAAGAAAAGAAACAAAATGAAAACGAAGCAAATCCATTGAGACTTTTTTGAGTTATGCGATAACACATCAACAGCAATTCATTTTTATATATGGGCAAATCTAAAAAACAGGTAACCTCTGTGTTAATTAGCTTTATTTTCAATGTTGTAAACTATATCAAGCACTTCCGGTTTTAAACTTGTGGATGGCAGACGTGTGCGATAATAAAAGCTATTTGACAAAATTCAATATACTGAATTTAAAACTAAAAACTTTTCAAAAATACACCTGAATTAAAATCAAGAAACCTAACTAAAGATAATCAAACTAAAAATTATGCTGTAGAAAGAAGGATCGACGGGCAAAAAAAGGATTGCAGCTTGCCGAAGGAGGAGGAGCTGGCAACGTGGGAGACAGGACAAGAGATCTAAAGGGTGATAGGTATTAGTACGATAAAAACATTACAAGGTAAATTCATTCTCTCATTTCGTCGGCCATGATTTTTTGCTGACGTTTGCCAACATTTTAATATCATATAATTCTGAAAATAAAAAAATTAAATTGTTCACAATTGTTGTTGTTTGAGATTGAAAATGAGATTATGTGTGTGAGTTTGAGTTTTGATTTTAAAATTATATTGTTGGCAAACGACAGGACTGCCTCTCAATGGCTTTACCTTGTTATGTTTTTATCATTGGTATTAGTATACATAAGGGAAAACAAAGAAAAATAGAAAATACAGAAGTGCAAAAAGTTGTGACCAGGTAAGTCTCTGAAAACGTTTTCATTACTATGTACATATACACANACAGACTGCCTCTCAATGGCTTTACCTTGTTATGTTTTTATCATTGGTATTAGTATACATAAGGGAAAACAAAGAAAAATAGAAAATACAGAAGTGCAAAAAGTTGTGACCAGGTAAGTCTCTGAAAACGTTTTCATTACTATGTACATATACACAAAAAGAATACTGTGCTTAATATAAAATGGCCGACGCGTCAGCGTCGGAGGATGCTGAGGGGGACAGCTCCGTGGTTGCCGCGGACTGGTTTATAGCTGGCAAAAGCCAAAGAAAAAAAGAAAATGCTAGAAAAAGGTTAACCAAATCGGACAGAACAGTAATGGACTCGGACAACAAGGATCCAACAAACAGAACAGTGACTAACAAAAAACACAAGACAGACAATAACAGTGAAATTATACCAATGCAAGGAATGTTAGTACCTAAATGTGCAGATCCAAAACCTATTGCTAGGCAGGCATTGG
>NW_016227505.1:0-1318 GCF_001687245.7 Rhagoletis zephyria
AAAAATTTACTCGCCGCGAACTTTGTTACCGATTCACATACGCTCTTTGACTCCATCTTTCGCCAGATTGTTTGTATACAAATTCTTTAAGTAGCAGCTTGCAATCGGCATATGGCATACCAATGCGTTCTTTGCCAGGAACAACCTACTTTTTCGTGCCTTGCCTTGCAAGTTCATCTCCAATATGGTTTCCTTCTATGCCCTTATGACCTGGGACCCAAGTGAAGTAAAGTCTGTTCTGCTTTGCCATCTCTTGCAGTGATAGGTGGCAGTCTAGCACAATTTTTGAGCAAAACGTGAAAGAGCACCGAGCTTTGATTGCAGCCTGGCTATCACTAAAAATGAAGAAGTCTCTCCTTAGGATCTCGGTCCCAACCTTCTCTACAGCCTCCATATTAGCTGAAACCTCACCGTGGAATAGGCTGCAGTGGGCTGATAACCTAAAATAAATTTTGAAAGGAGGGTTTGAAGAGAAGATTCCTTCTCCCACCATACCGTAGATGTTTGATCCATCTGTATTTATGTCAATACAATTCACTCCTCCCTACTTGGGATTCTTGTACTAAAATTGCTTACCGGAACCGATATTAAAGCACAACGGTCTGTACTGTTCGGAATGAATTAAAATTTATCTATTATCCGAGAGTGTCCTTGGTTTTCAGATTGCCACTGGGATGCCTCACTTAAGAGAAGGACAGCAAGCGCTGCGATCTATTGTCCTGCCATATCAAGTAGAAGGAAATCTAAAATAGCGTTCAGAGCATCGTTTGGCGTGGTTCTTAGCGCATCGCTTATGCAGATCACCTTGGGCCTTTGCGCCCTGGTGAATAGCCTGAGCTTGCCTCCTTTTTTTAATACAGGCCACCATATAATCACTTGATACAGGAGAATCGGTGACTGTTTATTGCACCCAAAATTTTTATGTATTTGGAACTAAAAATCTTTGAACATTTTATCTCTTAACTTAACTTTTTTCCCTAAGTAATTTTATTTGAGGTGCGCAGTTCTGCTTGGACATTTTAGGGATAAAATTTTTCTTTTAAATAGTTAGAACGTGAATGCCAATTTATGAGATATTGATAACAATGAAGATATTTTAAAACTATGTTCACATTACAGCATAAATTACTTTGTTTGTTACTTTGTTGTTGCAAAAAACACATGGTTGCATAGCTTTAGGAATTTTTTCAAATTTCCTCAACAGTGGGGGCTGAAATAAATGAAAAATCTTATTTCTTCATTTAAATACATGTATTAACATTAATATAGATACATACATACATATATGCCGGTACATACTTTGCTTCTGAATTCAATA
>NW_016227506.1:0-1318 GCF_001687245.7 Rhagoletis zephyria
CCAATAAAAATTTGGTGCTTTTTTAAATTCAAAACTTGGCAATACTGCATTTTGTCCGATGCTTTCTCTTTTTCTTGTCGAGTTCGTCTTGCTCTCTCATTCTGGTATTTATTGACGTCACTGCCAGTTGCTCTCAGCTCGATTGGCGCAATCTTTTATTCTATCATTCTTGATCAAACATGAGCACCGACTCTAATAATATTCCCACAATAACAACAATGGGTTGCCCAATGCAATCAACAGCGCCGTGCACTGTGACGTCGGCAATAACTGATGTTATCTCAGTTTTTGCTCTCCCATCTTCTTCTACGGCTGATGCTAATGCTNATTTCAACCCTTTATAGTAGATATTTTTCTTGTCAACTTCCGTTTTATATAGCGGTAGCCTGAAGCTGTTGTTTTCCCTTAGTAAGTATGAATGAGTATCATAAATATATCGTAAGTGGTCACTCAGATAATCCGGAAGCCTACCCTGCTTTATGTTAAATACGAATTTCATAGCGTGATAGAATATTTGCTGTTTAATGCTCAACCAATTTAACTCTGCGATCATATCCTGTATGGGTGTATCGTAGCGTTTGTTAAAAATAAATCGCATAGCTCTATTTTGCATTTTCTGAAGTTTATCAATTTATGTGTCATTAGCTATGAAAAGGATCGTTGGACAATATATGAAGTGCGGTTCAACTATAGATCTGTAGGCTAGGGTTTTATACCTCCTTCTTAGATACTTACACGATCTTTTAATAAGACCAATTTTTTCGCAATTTTATTTACTGTGTATTCAATGTGCTCATAAAATTTTAACTTATTGTCGATGATTATACCTAGATACATAATGATTTTTACGTCTTCTATTAATTCATCCCTTATTTTTTAACTTATAGTTACCCTGGCATTCAGTAAGCGGTCTCTAGTCACTAATAGTGATTTTTGGTGCTGAACTTGGATTTTGAGACTATTTGGTATTCAGTACGCTGTCTCACGTCTCTGGTCTCAAAAATAAGTCACTAATTTGTCAACTGGTTAAGAGCCGGTCACAAAAATAGAAGTATGGAGGAAAAACTTATTTCTTTCCATTTTGTTAAAAAAAAACGTGAAAATGAAGCGAGGAAATTTGTTCAACAAGAATTTCATTAGGAAATAAACCAAAATGCTTTAATATCATACAAATCTATTGAAAAAAAATATATTTTTTTGTTTTTAAACATTACAATCTAAAGATTGTAAAAAAAATAAAACTATTAAAAAAATAAAAACATACTAAATAAAAAAAAATAAAAATCCTCTACGGCCGAGGGGGACGTGAACCCGGACC
>NW_016227507.1:0-1088 GCF_001687245.7 Rhagoletis zephyria
ATTTGGTCTTTCAGTAGGGATGATATGGTAGCAGAATTAAGGGATTTCTAGTTATCTATTATTACCAGTTTTGGTATTCCGAAGGCAATCATTAACTCTTTTATTGGATCTTTAATGTGTTCTATTGCTTTAGTTTGTATTATTTTAACCTGTGCGTATTTCGAGAATTTGTCAATGGCTGTGAGGATTAGCCTTTTTTCTGTTGAATAAATGTCGATGTGGACGATGTCTCCTGGGAATTGTGGAATGGGGGTTTCGTGTATCTGAGGTTTAGGAGGGTGCCTATCATACTTGTGTTCACGGCATGTGGAGCATTGGCTGACAGTTTTTTCGATTTTCGAATGCATGCCTGGGAAGTAAAATTTCTGTAAGATCTGTGCTTTGTTTTCGCGACTGTTTCTGTGTGCTCTTTGATGTTCTTTAATTATTATTTGCTCCTGCTCTGTTTCTTGTACGATGTCCCGAAGTAGGGTTTGTGTAAAACGAATTTTAATGTTTCCAAAATGAAGTGGATATATCTCCTGAATTTTGCCCATCAAACTTTCTGTCGTGTACAGTCCGTTGAGTAATCCTGGGTCAAGATGTCGTTTGAATATGTCTATAATGTCTTGTGTCGAGTAGTTTTGTTTTGTAATCGTGTGTCTGTGAAAGCTAGGAAATGGTATTTGAAATGTATAGTTATCTTCGTCGCCGAATAACAGGAATAATTGATTTTTGAAAGCATTTATTGGTGCTTCAGTGGCTGGGATGAGTTGATGAGCGGAACTTTCGTCGCTATGGTCAGTGGTTGTCAGGACATTAATGTCAGTCTGTGGGGGTCTAGAGAGTGCGTCTGCTACGACGTTCGTTCTTCCTGGTTTATATTTCATCTCGTAGTTGTATTCTTCGAGGATACACTTCCATCTCTTCATTTTCCCATTGTGATTTTTGTTACTCAATGCAAAAGTGAGCGGTTTGTGATCTGTGAAAATTACAACTTTCGCTGATCCATACAAATAGTTTCTAAGTGAGGTGAGAGCCCAGATGATTGCCAGCATTTCTTCGTTTGCTGCATAGCTCTCCTCGGTTTTTTTTAGTGATCGGGATAA
>NW_016227507.1:1098-1326 GCF_001687245.7 Rhagoletis zephyria
TTTGTTCGACATGTTGAAGGTGGCTTTGCTCATCCTTGCCAAATACTATGATGTCATCTATATACACGTAACATATTTTACCAATGTGTTCCTTCAAGATGTCATCGAGCGCTCGTTGGAAGATAGCGGGTGCGTCTTTAAGTCCGAACGGAAGTCGAGTGAATTCGTATTTTCCGTTGTTAATTGAAAAAGCTGTCTTCTCAATGTCGGATTCCTTCAGAGGAATCT
>NW_016227508.1:0-1318 GCF_001687245.7 Rhagoletis zephyria
ATCTTCATCACCACCACCATCACCCTCAGCATTCTCAGCAGCTTCCACCTGTGTCACGTATCAGCGCTCCAACATATCACCACCAGCGGCAGCACTCACTGCCCTTCAGGCCTAGTCAGTATCAGCCTCCCTCTTCCTACTTACCACGGACCTCAAGCTCGGATCACCCCCATCACCCTCATCACCACCAACAAACACTATCATTCACCTCCACCGAACCGACGCTGCTAGCTCATGATCCCTCTAACGCCAGCTCCAGTGGCTTCATCAGCGGCACTCAGTCCTCTTCAGTACTGCTTCAGAAACCTCAAATTGATCAGACACTCACCACCGACGACGCCCACTTTTTGCGTCATCAGCAGCTACGCAGCTCCTCTCGCACTCGGGAGCCATTTGTGGAGCCGTCTTCTTATGAAGAGCAGATGCTGGGGTCACCTTTTGATCTAGACCTTCCGCCGCCTCCTTTGTCTTCAGGAGATCCTGATGGCGCCGATGACACGGCTGCGGCGGACATTGACCGCCTTCGCCGAGAGTCACTGCGCTGGCGCCATTGGCAGACGTGGACTCTGCGAGATCGAAACGNATGCTGCCTCGTGCAGTTTTGGAGCAGACTGCGGCAGAATCAACAGTGGTGGTGCCGCTGTCTAGCTCTGCGCCCACCTACGGCAGCATCCTTGGTGGCCAACATTATCATTCTTACCGAGAACCGAGAAGTTCTGTTGCTGCAAGAGGTAATGGAAATGGCAATGGCAGTGGCAGCATGTCCATAGAGGCCATGGAGGCCCGTTGTGCCCAGCTGCGCCAGGAGTTTGCCAACTTTCGCCAGCGACAGGCGGCCCTAGAAGCGCAGCGTCGAGAGACGAGAAGTGTCCTCTCGCAAAAGGCTGAAGAAGCTGCTTCAAGAACAGGAGGAAGTAGAAGTGGTGGTAGTGGCCTGTATGAGGGTGAAGGCCCGGGAGGATACGCCACCATTGTCGGCGGCAGCAGCTCCTCAACTTCGAATGAGTTTGAGAGCGCCTGTTAGTTTCCCCATATGAAACTGAACTGATTTTTTCCTGTACAATTTTGACTTGTTTGGATCACGTGCCAAAGCAAAAACTCATCGGTTATTTTTCTTTCTTTTTCCCACTCACAACAACAGTCTCTTTTTTGTAACAAATCAAATCAACACTGACACTCATGACATATCAAAATCTCACACACCGAAAGCACACTACCACCTTCACTCCAACTTATGATTCCTAACTGTCAAAGTCAACCCCCACCCAACGACCAGAACTTGTTTAACTAAACGGAAACTACTATATTGGTCAGTATT
>NW_016227509.1:0-1318 GCF_001687245.7 Rhagoletis zephyria
ACATTAGCGCATGGTTGTATCAACGCAGAGTTGCATTCCTCCGTAACAGCTTATTTTAACCCACTGTTTATAAGTTGAGCGAAATCACAGGCCATCTTATTTTTTTTTTTGGAAATGGCGCTATAGGCTCTTCAAAACCGACTTAGTTCATACTTTAATTTGGTTTACATGCCCCATCTTCGTATTATTTCTCCTATGAATTTGAAGAGAACAGCTGCGAACTACTTACTGTGTGATTTTCACAAAACTAACTACATATATTCTGTGTGAACTAAGTATAAAAGGCCCGCTTTGATTGCTCCCAATTCAAAAAGGAATTAGTAATATGTGAACTGGTAACTGCTGAAATATTTAAAATATTTATTAGCAATAATAACCTCAACTTTAAGTAATAAACAGATTTAAAAAAACTAT
Organism: Rhagoletis zephyria; assembly: GCF_001687245.7. Lineage (NCBI taxonomy): Eukaryota > Metazoa > Arthropoda > Insecta > Diptera > Tephritidae > Rhagoletis > Rhagoletis zephyria. The sequence continues at coordinate 415 of NW_016227509.1, forward strand.
TTCAACAAATTTATAATGCTACGAATTTATACTTCTAGCACTCCAAAATGATTTGTAGATAACAAAATTAAGAAAAAAAAAAAATGGAACCGAGAATCAAAAATGTCATCAATTAGTGAAAATAGGAAAATATTCCCAATGAAAAAATGGGAATTAGAAATAAAATGAGTTTAGCGAAAATGTGAAAACTAAAATATTAAAAGTATTAATATTTTTGGGCGCCGTAAAAAGTGAAAAACTTTCAAAAGCAAAGAGAAAGTGAGTAAAAACGTTTGGCAAATCGAAAGTTACGAATAATAAAAACGAAATGACACGCAAAAGAATTGCAAATAATTAGAAAAGTAACAATACGTACTTCAAGTAAATAAAAAATATATTTAAAGCAAAGCAAAGCAAAGTAAAAAAAAAAATCAGACCACTTAAACAAAAGCACACCAATTAGCCGCACTCTGAGCAAAGAATAGCAAAGAAAGTAATTAAAAGCAAATAAAACGCAAAAGATTACGCCGGAACTGTGAATGTATCCGATAAAAATCCGTAGCATAAATGAACTAAACGCCAAAACATTAACCAAATACTAAAACTGAGTGCTGCTTTTAGGCGCCGACGGCGCTGGCGTATACGTAACCACGAGCACTTAGCAGCAGCCATCAGCCATGCGGAGCAGGTAGCAGGTCATCAACAAAATGCCAGTAAGCCGTAGGAAGTAAAAGCAGCCAGCCAACTAAATAATAAAAATTCATCAATAAAAAATATTCAACGCAAAACTTGACTGACTGCGTGCGACAATTGTTGTTGCTGTTGTTGTGCGGTAACTAAGCGAGTGGGCTAAAAAAAGACCAGCGCGCGCACACGCAACGACTTTTGATAGAAAATCTGAAATTACACTGCGTTTAAGTTTTAT
>NW_016227510.1:0-1318 GCF_001687245.7 Rhagoletis zephyria
AAGCGAATTACAAACAAAATTAAAATGAATTATGAATATAAAAGAAAATTAAATAAAATGAAAACGGTAAGCATGAAATCAGCATCAGCATCAACAAAGTGCTGCTTTTCCTGTCAGCTTCAATTTGGTTGTATTATTATTATTATTAAGTGGAAGCTGGAATTGATTGCAAAAAAAGGTAAAAAAACTAGAACAAATTAAATCAAATTTCAGCATTTAATAATTCTATTTTACCAGGTCGGATCTCGTGGTAATTTTTCGATATACCTAATTACATTTTTTTTATCTTAATGTGGTTATCCTTGTATGCGCTGATAAACATGCGTAAGTAAATATTAGTGCAGCTTGGCCCAAAATTAAACATCTAATATTTCATTCAACAATTTTTATTGAGCTTGAGACCGTTTTTAATGAAAAACTTACTATGGAAAAGCAACAACAATTTGAAGAAATGGTAGAAGTGATAGCTATTTCGGAAATCACCACATTTCTTCATCGGACTTCTTTCAGTAGGATTCGAACCGACGATCCCACTGACTCAGCTAGTTGTGTTTTTTTTTTAATATTTCATAATAGTACCGAAATTATTAATATTTTATTGTCACACAAAGAAATCATGATTTTTTTAATAACGTTGGGAAGTTTTCAAATATAATGTTCATATTAGAAGCAATGAAAGTTTGCATCAAATGCAGCATATGTGTGAAGTTTCAAGAGAGAGCCACCAAATTAAAACGAAAAATGGCAGCATGTAGAAAATCTATCGCAGCTACTTTGAAATTTTTGAACTACGATTATTTTTTTAGTTTTAAAAGTTTAAGAAAGTCTTCTTGAAGATGATTTTTTATTATATGATTATAATTATAATTATATAATTATGATTATAATTCCACAATATTTTTATTTAAGAATTTTAAATACAAACTTAAAAGTCTAGATCGAATCCAGGGCCTACGTAGTGGTAGTACGCACCTCTAGCCACTCAGCCACTGTGTAGTATGCATAACTCGGTGGGAATATAAGATTTGCCGTGAAATTGCTGACTTTCTTATATGCAATAAGTACTTATAGTAAGTTTTTTTTTTTTTTTTTAATTCGTTCAAACAATTCTGCCTGGGAATGTGAAAGAGAGCATGGCAAGTAAGTAGCTACAAAAGCTTAATCTTCTGTTTGTCTCTCCCAGTAGAGCTTTAATCGATCTCTGGATTCATCTTCAATTTCATTGGGATTCGGTGACCTCCGGATCTTTCCATCGCAGTGGGGCCATCTTCTTCCTCTGCTACCACCAGGGGGTTCCGAGTTGAATACTTTCAGAGCT
>NW_016227511.1:0-1318 GCF_001687245.7 Rhagoletis zephyria
AAAAAAAAAAATATTTGATTTATCTAGCCGAAACTAAACGCTTTATGAAATTTTGCTTAACACATAAAATTTAAGTTACGTGCGACACACGATAATAACACTCCCCGACTGAAATGCGAACAGCAGCAGAACCGGCTAAAAGATCAGAACTAAGCGGTCGGACGGACAGTCATCTCACCGACAAAAAAAAAATCCAGCGTATTTAACCGATGTTCGGATATGTGAGTTGCTTGAATGTAGATTTCCCGAAGTGTGCGGATTCCCCAAGTCAATATCTACGTGTACATATGTATGTATGTATATGTATGTATTTAGGTATGTAGGTATTTAGTTATGTATTAGTTTCAAACCACGGCTTCAGACAATTGCTAAAACCCGCACTGAATCACTTGTATCCAAAGCTCTGATTACAATAATAATTTTTACTATGACTCAACAGTTCCATGAGTTATGAAATTCTAACTAATTTTTAATTTCATTATTTTTCCCTTTGGACTAGTATTGCTATTCAATCATAAGTTGAACCATTTTATTTAATTTAATGTTTCAATAAAAATAAATGATGAATAAAAATTCGAATACCTAGATACTTAAAAAGTACAGATTAAAAAAATTAGGAGCATTTTGAAAAACCGTAAGTTTCCTTTTCGGTCTATTATCGTAGCACACCCAAAACACTCGCGTCTAGTTTATCTTTGGTTGATTTAAGTAGTGTTTTATAAAAAATCATAAACGCATATGGGAGTTCGCACTGAGTCTTTGCGGATTGTCTGAGAGAGCTTTTTGGTACTGCGAAATCACTCATTTGAGTCTCCTAACGGCGTTCAGCGCCTGGGAATCCACACAAAACTATCAGCGCAATTCTGGCTAAGATAGTTAAACGTCTTTTGTAGTACAAATGAAAGACAGATGGCACGATAGTTCAAAAGACTTTTGTTACTCTAGCACAAAAGTCTTTAAAGAGCTCTCTCATTCACCACTCATCTATTTTAGAAAAAGAACTTGTATATCATTTAGCACGCATTGCTTCAAAAGCCTCAATGACCGAGTGAACAAAGCGCAGGCAACGGAATTTTTTTCTTTTTTAATCTACATTTCTTTCATTTTTAATTTAATAGTTAAAACAATAATATATATTTTTTAAATTCAATTTAATTTAATTTTTCGAAACTTATTTTATGTATTTTTTTCCTAATTTATTATTTTATAAAGAAAAATATTTTGGTTTTACTTCATCTAATTTTTAGGATATTATTTGATTTTTTTTAATTTTTTTCCTTCTTTTAATTTTTAGATTTTACTCTTTAAGAAAGAAAAA
>NW_016227513.1:0-1318 GCF_001687245.7 Rhagoletis zephyria
CGGCAGTCAGACCTATTTTTTCGCAAATTCTTAACAGTAAATCAGTTGAATTTTTTCAATAAAATTTAGGGCTTCAGTGTCGATGATTTGTATTACATAATAGTCATGCGCTTGCCGTGATGCTTGTTTGCGCCGCAGATTTGTGTTTGTCACGCAATTACATGGACGTGGACTATGAGGTCACGTATACGCAGTGGTGGCGTAGGTTGCAATGCTTGGAGTTCGCTAGCAAACAACGCTCATACAAGGCAGGCATTAAATCACTTGTACCAGATNAAACCGGTTTCGTATGGGACAGCTTTGTATTTAATGTTTGAATGTGACTTCGAGAGAAGATGTAAGGGTATTAACTATGCAAAGCCGGTGAGCCTCTTTGGCAAGAAAATAGTGAATAGTGTTCTTGAATTGAATTCTGTGATAGGGTGTTTTTCAATAAAATTCTGAAAAAGGGCGTTCTTCATCAATATCTGAAGTACGGCCTTCTTGAAAAGTTTTCTAACTGGCAACCGAGATAGGTCGATATTTTACTCAGGTGTCGCATTGGAATACGGCTATTAATATAAAAATAATAAAAATGACTGAGAACAGAGATACATTAACAGCTCAGAGAGACTCTAAACAATGAGTTAGAAATCAATAAATGGCAATCACAATATTTCAGGTTGGGATGCAAATAATTTTTTGAAAACTTCTTTTAGCCATCGTCAACCATACTCTCTTTTCTCATTAAAAATATGATTAAGTTAAAAAAAAAGTGTAGTCATTTAGCAGTCCAACTAAACTCACAAGTCAAAATACTCGACATTGCGCAGACTATTTAATTGTAGCAATTTGTTATTAAGTTATGAGCATACTTGTTCACTTTGCCCACGTTGCCACACAAATGACATAATTAAAGTCAGTTGCAGTCATGAAGTGCTTAAAAAATATGTAATTTGGGATGAAAAATTTCAGCAAGTTATGTAATTTTTTTCTGTTTATTTAATTTTTATTAATTTTTTTTGCTCATTACCTAACCTTAAAAAACCACACCCATAAAAACCCAAATTTCATACTGTGCGAAAAATGTATGAAAACACTGCAAGTGTCACCAAAATTTCCACCATTTTAATTATAATCTCAATAATAAGATGCAAGTTTTAAGTATCTAGGACTTACCGTCGATTTTTGGCATTTTCTCGGAGCAGCAAAAAACGGGCCCCGAACAAACCAAGGAAATTTCAACGTCGAAAAGCTGCAATCAAAACAGACGGCCAATGGAATCGGCGTTCGACCCTCACACCTGCTGTGAGAGAACACTCTTCAACAAACCGACTTG
>NW_016227514.1:0-622 GCF_001687245.7 Rhagoletis zephyria
GAACAGCTTTAAGTGTATACATATTTACAAGCTGTCAAAATTCTGCGTGATTCCACGAGCTAGGTAAAAATTATGGCATCTCAAAATTTTTGTTTGATCTCTCCGAATTTTCAATTTTTAATCAGTTGGAAAANATTTGATTTATTTTATAACTGACAACTAACGTACGCTTTTTGTTCTTTTCCAGACTCCATTTTGATTTTGACTCTTTATTACCGCGAACAGCTTTAAGTGTATACATATTTACAAGCTGTCAAAATTCTGCGTGATTCCACGAGCTAGGTAAAAATTATGGCATCTCAAAATTTTTGTTTGATCTCTCCGAATTTTCAATTTTTAATCAGTTGGAAAATGCACAACTGTCAAAATCGGCAAAACCAAAGTAGCGGTACCACTGACGGCGCCACCTTTGTTCGCTGCACCGTGGTCTCACAACTGTGCTGGTGTTGCCAGACATTTCCTCTTTGCGTGCATTTTTTATATATCGCCTTTCGATTTTGTTTCTGAAAAATTGTAATTATTTAACTTAATTACCAATTCCTAATATTTGTTATTTCTTTTCCTTGATTTGTTTCTTTTCATCAGAAATCGCGCTCAAATTAAATGCAAATACAAAAAACGT